>NC_056743.1:387310467-387610467 GCF_019279795.1 Protopterus annectens | reverse complement strand
CAGACATATATTAATAAATAAAGTCACAATAAGGGACAAGACCTACTATAGCAATGGTAAATACAACTGTGAAACTAAGAGTGTTGTTTATGCCACTTGCTGTGACCAATGCGTTGCATTTTACATTGGCAAAACTGAGAGAAAAATAAAACAGCGCATATATGAACATCAATATGCTATAAATAAAAGTGATTTAAATAACGCTTTGGCCAGGCACATAAAAGAACACCCCAACCACAAGTTTAAATTTGTTATATTACAACAAAGACTAATCGACATCGGGGGGGGGACCTTGGCAACTACTCTTGCAAATAGATGAATTAACATGGCAGATAAGAACTATGGCACATATTTCTCCCGGTTTAAATGAATATGCGTCTATAATGAGTATTTTGAAACTATTGGCCCTGAGAAGATAAATACATTAAACAATATACAAAACATTAAATATAAAATATTAAATATAAAATATACATTATATTTAAATAATGATTTAATATAACTTTGGTAGATATAGTCATTACCTAGTGGTGTATTTAAATAGTTATATAGTTATATAATAATTATTAATAACTAGTCAGGCATCTGGGAACTCATGCATTTTTGTTGTTTTAGTATATTTATTTAGTATATTTCATTATACATATATATATATATATATATATATATATATATAATTTTTTCTTTTTTTCAGTTCTATATATTTTTATAATGGTTACAACAAATCCATTTAATCAATTAATTTTAGTTTATTTATTATTTAGGTAAATATATGACTTACATTATTATTATGAAATCTTTGTATTCAT
This sequence comes from Protopterus annectens, assembly GCF_019279795.1. Classification (NCBI taxonomy): domain Eukaryota; kingdom Metazoa; phylum Chordata; order Ceratodontiformes; family Protopteridae; genus Protopterus; species Protopterus annectens. Next base: position 387,609,658 of record NC_056743.1, on the reverse strand, counting down.
AGATTATTTAAAAACACACTTTTCTCTTAACATAGTCCGATCAAGTACTATGGAGCTGGTAGTTTGCCTTTTTGCATATTAGGGCAGCTGTTTAAGCGCTTACTAAAGGATTTTTATTAAATTTTATTAATAAGGTAGCATTGCTGTGCACTATTTCAAAAGGCGTACATTAGCCTTTAAAAGAATTCGCATTTTGTTACTTGGGTTCTGATATTACCAGTCAGGTTGGAAACAATGTGTTTCCAGATCACTGTTGTTTTGCTGTATATTAATAAGATACACCATATGAAGTTTTCTTTTAGCATAATGGTGATATTTTGAAATATATTTTGTATAGTATAATTGTATTGTTGTTGATGGTTTTAATATTTTTAGTTTTCCGTTTTATAACATTCATGGAAATTAAAAATTCTGATTGTTTAAGGTGTGTTCTTAAGGATATTCATAGGCACCTATTATTATTATAGCTATATTTAATGTGTTTTATATAATTTTAATGTTTTTATTGCCACAATTATGCTCATTTTTTCTCCCTTGTGGTATGAGCGGCAATATCGTTGATGGCTTGGCTTGTTTTATCTAGATATATTTCCATGTATTTTTGTTTATTCACGTTTTTTAGAACATGGACTTTTAAGCTCAGATTAAGGGACAAATCTGATTGCTTAATTGAATTATAACTCATATAAAAAGTGTTTTAATTAGTTGTATTATTGTCTGAAGAAGGTGAAGCACTGTCTCCACTGAAAGCGCTAACTTTATTTGTTTTAAATAAACTTTCGGCTTCTACTGGTTTCCCACTCGCTTTGTTTGTTTTGCCAGTTTGACTTGTCCAGTTTTAGTGTTAGTTTTCTGTCCATTCCTCAATGTATGGGGCAGAGTCCACAGCTACTTAATCACTTGGGAGGCTTTATGGAAGCATATTCTGGAGTACAGCTGAACCAAAGAAGGCTCCAGTTCTGGACTACATATCTAACTTAATGTGAAATGAAAGTATGTACCTTTGACCAGGCAGCTACTGCACACGTCATCAACTGGAACACTAGAGAAGAAAGCTGTAGACAAAGCCATAATCTGTTGGAACAAGCCCCTGGAGTCGATGGAAGTGGCATCCTTTTTTGATAAACAAATGAAATGCAATGAGACAAAGTGGGAAAGTGTGACTTTGGAGAAGGATTTTCCCAGTTTAGCTAAAAAAAAAAAAAAGGACACAACAGATCAGATTTCCTGAAAGGTTTCATCCAATATAAATAAAAATGCAACTGACAGACATCAACTAAGTGCAAGATATATTCACCTTTATTCGAAAAATTTGGGAAGAATACTGAAATATTTATGGATGATTCAGAAGCCATCTTAGGCAGAAAAGAGGCATTAGTTCTTAAAGACACTCTGTCCTTGTGAACATTTAGGTAAGAAGGTTTTGAAGATAGGGCTTGTAGCTTTGAAATTCTCCTGGCAGTAGTGACAGCCACCAGAAAGAAAATCTTCTTTGATAAAAATTTTAGATCAGCCTTAGCAGCAAGTTCAAACAGGGACCCAGTCAAAGACTGCAGCACTATGGTAATATCCCATGGAGGGACTGCTTCTCTGACTGTTGAACATAGTAAAAAGGTACCTCAGAAGAAAACCTTGGATTATCTGGGAGATGCAATGGGTGCATAGGTTCATAGGTACTAGGCTACCGGCCCTAGGGCTTTACACAAGCCTAGCTAAAAAGGCTTTTGCCACCCAAGAAAATTATTTTCCTGTGCCCCTGCCGAGCAGAGCCACAGAGGTGATCCCCAGGGTGAATTTCCTATTTCCCATCCAATCATCAAGATTTTTTCTTGAAGAGTACTAATGAGGAGCTTTGTTTGATATAGATAGGTAGTTTGTTCCCGAGTATGGGAAGTCTCTGGGACAGGAATCTATCCCTCCAGCATGTTCTGTTTATTGTGGTGACAAGGTTTAGGTCCCCAGAGCGTGTAGCTCAAAGGGATTGGGATTCTTTAAGTGCAGCATGTCCAACAGCTCTGGGTTTGACATAACTTTGTATGTTAGGCAGAGATCGCCTCTGAGTAAGCGACATGCGACAGGGTAAAGCAGGAGTTTTTTGAGACGGTCTGCATAGGGCATCTGTTTCAGGCCAGTAATCCACTTTGTGAAGTATTTCTGCGGCCTTTCCAGTTGTTGTAGATGTCTTGTGAGATACATACCAAAAGGGGCGTTGTACTCTATAAAGGGACTACTGAATGACAAGCAGAGGGGAACAATTACCTCTTTTTTCCTGGATGAAAAACCTTTTGGGATGAGGTGTGCCATGTAGAAGGATTACCTGACTACTGTGGCAATGTGATTATCAAAGGAGAGACTACTGTCCACCCGTGTCCCAAGGTCTCTTATCACACTTTTGGTGTTAAGTAGACTACCACCTATGTGGTAGCGCATGGGTACAGAGTTTTTAACAAAGGGGATAACATTGCACTTTTTGGCATTGAGCTTGAGGCCACGGCTTTGACACCAGGAATCTGTTTCAGTGAGGTCATTTTGCATGATGTCCACATTGTTAGGAGTTTCAGTTATGGCTCCTAGTTTGCAGTCATCTGCGAACTTTGTTAGCCAAAGACCTTCTATGTTAGCCTGTACTTCAGAAAAGTAGATACCAAACAGGAGAGGACATAGAGCAGCTAACTGTACCTTGACTGTGAAACAGCTGGCTCCATGTTGGAAGAGATGTTTGAGAAAGTCCAAAATTGCTGGAAGAGTGTCTGTGAAATGATCAATATTCTTTTCAATGACTCAAATCAAAAACCTTTTCCATTTGTTGTTAGAAACCTTCCAGTTTGAAGAAAGACAAAATGGGGACACTGAAGATGAAAACCTGGACTAATGAAACATCACTGAAATTGGAAAAAACATTATGTCAGTTGGAGGGAATGTATGTTTGGATGAGGTGACCCCAAAGGGCGAGTCTGAAGATCTTTGTCCCAGCCCAGCGCCAAGGGAGGGTGAACTAGATGAGGCCACTTATCAAGGCCAATAATGGACAAGAAGGATGACTGTGACCCTCATTGCAGATGCTTTCTATAGAAAAGGGTGGTTTACAGCTTCTCTGGGTGACTTTTCCTCTCAGAGAATTAGAGTGAAGTTTGTGTCTTTCGGCTTTTTCCCGGTTAGGGGTCGCCACAGCGGAACTCCGGTCCACTAATGATTGGCAGTAGAGTTTTATGTGCTGGCTTGCCGGGCCTAACACACAACCTTCCACGAAGGAACGCCCGTTCATGCATGTCACCACACAGAAGACGCTCTGAGGATCGAACGGGCAACATCTAACTGTGAGGCGACAACGCTACCGCAGCACCATCACCGCAGTCAGAGAATTAGAGTGAAGAACTTGCTGTATTTAGAGCTGTTGTGAGAGGCAAAGAGGTTGCAACAAAGTCGGCACCATCAGCCGAAAATACACTTCGCTACTAAGAGATTGAAGAACCATTCGTGAGGCAGCAGGATGGATCTGCTCAGTCTGACCTCAAGAATACTGGATCTCCTTGGGATATGTGTTACTATTAGAAAGTGGCAAGAGGATATCACCCCAATGCCACAATCCTATGGCCTCCTGACATATAGGTTAAGATCTGGTTCGTGAATGGATATCACACCCAAAGGGAAGGGAGTCCTGAAAGGCCTGCAACACTAAGAGGACTGCTCTCATCTCCAATACACTGATGTGAAGACTGGCCTCTGTTTGGGACCATGTGTCTTGGACTGCTTTTTCCCCAGACAGTGCCCCACCCCAGCTGAAAGCACCTGTGGTCACTGTGGCTTGGTGGGAAGGAAGAATGAAAAGATGTTCCTGTACAGCTTGCAGAGATTGTATCTATCACTGTATATGAGTTCTGCAAAATGTTCGTTAGAATCACTAGAAAAGACATGGGCTGTCTTCTGATTGACCATTGAAATGCCAGAGTCCACCGAAGAACCTGCATGAAGAATCTGGCTAGTGGCACTAATGTGATGAAAGCTGCTACAGAACCTAGAAGATGAAAGATCAGTCTCGCTAGTGGCTTCTGGCAAGATAAAACTTCTTTGGCTTGTTGATGAAGGGATGTGATTCTTGTCTGAGAGAGTTTTGCTGCTTAAAGTCTTGTGTCCAGAAACACTCCAATGAATTCCAGAGACTGAACTGGTTGTAGCTTGGACTTTTCTAGATTTACTGTAATCCCCAGGTGTATGCACAGCTACAGCAAGGCGTCCCTGGTCTGAACTAGTAGATTCCTGGAAGGTGTGGGGAAGAGCCAATCATCCAAGTATAGGAATGCCCACAAACACTGCAGTCATAGATGAGCTACCACTACAGCTATACACTTGCTAAACACCCAGGGGGCGGTGATGAGACCAAATGGCAGAGCTCTGAAATGGTAATGAATAGCTCCCAGCCAGAACTGAAGGCACTTCCCGAAGTGTCTGTCCATCTTTATGTGTTAGTACACATCCTGAAGATCAATCAAGCACATCCAGCTGCTCTTCCTCAGAAGTGGAAGAATGGCCTGAACTGTGACCATTCAGAGTTCTGTTTACTTCACAAACCTGTTTAAATGACTTGGGTTCAAAGTTGGCCTTAGGTCCCTGTTTTTCTTTGGCAGTAAAAAAAATCCTGAATAAATTTCAGATCCTCCCTGGTCTGGTGGGAACTCTTGAATGACTCAATTTCTTAGAAACTTCTTTATTTCTGAAGTGGCTTCTTCCCTTTGCCATGGTGATACATCAAGAATTATTTTGGGGCATGGAGGAAGGGAATGAAAAGAAATCAAGTAGCCTCTGTACCCATTTGTCTAGAATGGTGGACATCCACGGTTGCTGGGTGCATCGATAAGCACCACCCCCAACTGCCTCCAGAGTGCAACAGTCAGACAACCATTCAGGAGTGATGGAAAGGCTTCTTCAAGGACCCCTGAAACTTTTTTTGTGGATCACCTTTGCCACAGTAGAGCAGCCTGTCAGCCCTGGAGAAATCTTATAGGGAAGGGTTGGATCTGGCTACAAAAAGGAAGACCTCTCTCAAGGCTGACGGAGTACTCTCTCAAACGCCTCAAATGTCAAGTTCAACATGGATCTGGGGAGCATCACTTTTGGAGCCGGGACTCTTGAAGATGGCTTGACCCTAAAGCCATATGTTTAGGATTTGAGCCTGTCATTGTAGCTGAGCTATCGAGTGTTGATGCACTGAGAGGAAGGAAAGTTTCAGAAGACAATGTGTCTGATCCCATCCAGTTGGAGTCGATGTCAGAGAACTCACTAGAGTCAAGGAAATATGAAGCTCTGGCTCCAATGCAGATCTACCCTGGTCAAGAGTCAGATCCAGGAGCTCATCTGAAAGGTTAGATTGGAGTAGGGGCCATTAGCGAGTGAAAGGAAGAAACAGATCTACTGGATTCAATGGTAGTTGAAGCCGGGAGTACCCACAGCTGGATTTGAGTCTGAAGGAAACACGTCATTATTCTGTCCATGTCTGCTTCAGTGAGACTCTGAGAAGATCAAGCTAACCTCAAATATCAGTAGAAGGAGGAGCCCTTGAAGGATAAATTGGGCTAACTTCCAGTATTGGAGAACAGAACCTGGAGGAGATGGGATATGGGTATACCTGGGTGAGGTTACATTTCCAATAACTATCAGATCCAAAAAGAGCTTTGGCTCTGAAGGTCTGGAGATCTTAGCTGGCACACCCAACAAGGGTATCAGATCCGTGGATCTCTTTTTGAAGATTTCAACTTTTCTTTGCTTTTTTTTTCTCCTTTTCTTTTTCTGAGTGTTTAGAAGTATCCAGCCTTTTTGATGATGGAGGAGAAGATGGAGATGTGGTAGGCACAGACTTCCCTGATGCTGAAAAGGGCTTCTCTCCTGCAGTGAGCTGAAGAAGACCCTTTATCTGTTCCATCTCTCCATGATGGCTCACTGGCTAAAAGCCTCTTAGATGGAAGAGGTAACATCAAGATGAGAAGGCCCTTAGGCAGTACACATACTTCTCATGTGAATCCAAATTTGGTAATTTATGTCAGCAAGCCACACATTTTCAACCCATAGGATTTATCTTAGTAATCATAAGGCAGTGAAAGAAGAGAGGACAGTCTGTACGGTCTAAAAACTCTATACTATCTTGAGACAGAACTGATAAAGAAACCTACACTTTTTTGAACTTTATATACGGAAAAATTAGAGAGGAATATAGTAGGAAAAAAAACTGTAGCAAAAAGGCTAAGAGGGAGAGATCAAAAAGGATACAGTAGCAAAATTCTGCTTCTGAACTAAACATTATTCCTGGGCACCAAAGATCCTTCAAGTATTGATGGTGGCAAATGACATATGGGGTACAGCATTCCTTTTACACTGGATTATGGGTAAGGGGAGAAGTCTGTGCACCAGGATCCAAAGCCTGAGGATGGAAGAGGTTGTATCCGAGACGGAAATCAAATGTATAACAGATCAGCCTACCAAACATTATTGTGCATATAACACAAAACTTGGAAACAGACATTCCAAAGAACTGTCCTTCATAAGAGGTGGGAACAATAGCTTTTTATCATAATGGCTATGCTATCCATATTATCCAGGAGTGTAAATTGACTTACATGTACAGACAAAAAGTAGAGTATTAAATTATATGAAGAAATAGTGTGTGGATAGCAATGCTTTAAGAGAAACATTTGGAAAGAAATGAGCATGTAAATTTGACAAAGGATATCAGAATGGACATTCAGCTGAATATCAGGAAAAAGGAAAAGTAGTGTAATTATACTAATTGCTACAGGAGCTCCAATAGTGACAGAACAGGAAAAAAAGATAATAATGGCAGATTTGTGGTAGTAAGTGGCTACTGGAAAGACAGAAAGATTATGCTGGTATGTATTTATATTCCACCAAAAACTGCTACAATGGCGCTAAAGAAAACTTTTGGAGAAACAATCAGCTTTCAGCAGGGGAATATTACTTGTCGGTAGGGACTGGAATTTATTTGCAATAGTGAAGATGTATAGGGGAACTAGAAGGGAAAATATAACAAAAGATGCTAGATTTCTGAAGAAATTTATGCAAATATTTGGTATGGAAGATGTGAATTTGGTAGTAGGAACTCAATTTACATATTACTCTCCAGGGTACTATAACTTGGTTAGAATAGATAGAAATTATATTTCACAGGAACATGTGCACTTAATCGAAAGCTTTGGGACACATATCCAATCACTATTTCAAATCATGTATTGATTAAAAACTAAGATAAAAATGGATGGTAAGAAGTAAAAATTAGACATTAATGCTTTAACATATACTTGTTAAAAGAGAAATTTAATGAATGGGTAGTGGAAATTATTTGAGAGCTATTAGGGAAAATATCTTCAGAAATTATAAACTAGTGAGTGGGATAAAATGAAAATGGAATTTAAAAACAGGGTAGAAATAAGAGAGACATATGGCTAAGAAGTTATAGGAGTTACTCAGAGGTGCTAATGAAAGTTTAGATATTGCAGAATAAAGGGAATATCGCAGAACAAAGGTGCACAAGCAAAGTGCTATACAGAAAATAAGAGCATTTACTAATATGCATGAATTTAGACAGAGTATTTTTAAGCAACTATTTTTGACAATAACTGCAGAGCAAAAAAAATAACTTTTAGAACTCAGGCAACAGAAAGTAGAAATGGTTATAGCCAAACTTGGGGAGTCTATAGCAAGAAAAATAATCAGAAATCCTGTAGAGGTATTTGAGATACTATAGATTCCCTCTTATCCAGCCTCCTCTTTAACCAGCCATCAAATTTCTGCCATAGCCCTAGCAAAAGACAACAGAGAAGAACAACACTTCCACCTCCTCTGGGCTAAATAATGACAGACATTTGAGTTTTGGACTTCTTATTCATTAGAAAAATGCATACTAACACAAATCTTGTTATTCTAGCTGATTTATGATGTATAAATGCTATTCTGTATGCATTTTCTGACTAACCAGCCGTTTGTTTATCCAGACTACGGTCCGATCCCAATGAGATTGGATAAGAGGGCGTCTACTGTATTCTGGAAATTTTATGAAAATATGCATAAAGCAGAGAAATGTGGAAATCAAGAAAAAAGAAGTTATGTACTCACCATAACATTCTATGTGAGTTGTTCCATCTTGCCTTCATTCTTCACTGATGGGTTCGGAGCCGATCCTCGGCTCCGACACTGCCGACTAGCAAGCTCAAAGTTTTCCAGTAGCTCGAGTCCCATCCCCATATCCCACAATGCACTGCTGGAATTACCTCAGATCTTGTTTGCTGTGTACCATATAGAGATACAATAATTATTCTGCCTAGGAATGAAGACACACTGAGAAACCAGGATGAAGACAGCCTCCAGGTCAACTGCCAGCCAGGAAGGGGAAGGAGGGAGGGACGTGAGAATGAAGGCGAGATGGAACAACTCACATGGAACGTTATGTTGAGTACATAACTTCGTTATGTGAAGTTGTTCAATCTCGCCGTTCATTCTTCACTGATGGGTAGCGTCCCTAGCACCCTAACCTTGGGTGGCTCACGGAAGTACACTATTCAGAACCATAGAACCAAATGAAGCCCTGTCCCTGGAGGCCTTATCCACTTTGTAGTGAATTATAAAAGTGTGAGGTTTAGACCATTGTTGTCCAGGGGTAATTTGGCTTGAAAGGCTGAAGAGGTAGAAACTGCTCTGGTTGAATGAGCCTTAGCCAAGGGCATGTTATGACAAGAATAGGTGTAAGTGATACAATCCGACAGACACTTAAGAGTTGTTTTGGCGACTGGTTTACCTTTCCTGGCCTCAGAAAAAGACACAAAAAGCTGATCTGATTTCCTAATCTCTTTTGTTCTGTCTAAATAAAATCTAAGTTGTCTGTGAACATTGAGTTTGTGCAACATATATTCCAATTTGTTGGTGTGATTAGGGAAGAAAACAGGCAACTCAATGACTTGATTGATGTTAATCTCTGAACATACTTTAGGCAAAAAGGATGGGTTTGTCCTGAGAGATACTCTGTCAGCATGAAAGACCATATAAGGAGGCTTGATGGATAGGGCTTGGAGCTCTGACACTCTGCGGGCTGAAGTGATGGTTACTAGGAAGACAGTTTTCCACGATAAAAATTTTAGCTCACAAGATGATGCAGTCTCAAAAGGAGGAAGAATGATGCAAGATAACATAAAATTCAAATTCCAGGGAGAATAAGGAGTCTTCACTAGAGCCCTCATGTGAAAGGAACCTTTTAGAAAACCTTTAGACAATTGGTGAGCCATAATATTCAATCCATCGATCCCTAGATGGAAATTAGATATAGCAGCTAGTTGTACCTGCACCGTAGCAGCCGCTGCTCCTTTGTTGAAAATTTCTGTCAAGAATTGTAAAATAGAAGATAATGGCGCTTGGTAAGGGTCAATATTATGGGAGGAAGCCCAAATGGAAAATCTCTTCCACTTACTACGATACATTTTTCTAGTGGAAGGCTTATGGGAAGCCAACAAAATTTGACTAGCGTCATGGGAAAGATTATAAAGCCTGGCTATGCGGGGAATTAGAGCAGCCAAGTGGTTAGCTTCAGTGTCTGCAATGATGGATGAAGATCCCCTGACGGATGTGTCAATAAGTCTGGAACTGGGTCCAGGATCCATGGGTCTTCCAGAATGTGATGGTAAAGAAACGGAAACCAAATCTGCCGAGGCCAATGAGGGGCTATAAAGATGATTGTCCATCCCAGCGGCTTTGCTTTCTGTAAAAATCTGGGAATCAGAGGAATTGGGGGAAATATGCAGAGGAGATCGGGGGGCCAATCGTGGACAAGAGCATCCCTTGGGGACTGACCTGGCGGGGGAATCAGGGCAAAACAGCTTCTGCATTTGTTGTTGATATGACTGGCAAACAGGTCGCAGGAAGGCTGGCCCCATTTGCGGAAAATCCTTTCCACAATCTCTTGTTTGAGGGACCATTGGTGGGGCAATAAAATTGCCCTGCTCAGTCTGTCCGCTATAACGCTGGATTTTCCCAGGATGTGCGTTGCTAACAGAAAGAGCTGGGATGACACTGCCCACTGCCATACTCTGAGGGCTTCTCGGCAAAGGGGGTAAGACTTGGTCCCGCCTTGCTTGTTCAGGTACCAGACCACTGACATGTTGTCTGTCTGTATTGCAATTGTCCCTACAGGAAGAGAGTCCTGAAAGTATTGCAACGCTAGAAGTACTGCTCTCATCTCCAGGACATTGATATGCAGATGTGATTCTTGATCTGTCCATGTGCCTTGGGCAGTCTTTCCCTGAAAATGCCCCCCCACCCTTTCAGGGAAGCGTCCGTGGTCAGAGTGGCAACTGGAGGGGGGTAGCATGAATTGGCGTCCTATTGTGATATGAACAGACGTCAACCATCACTGAAGATCCTTCTTGCAGGAATTCGTTATCAGGATCATTGGAAGTTCTTGATAAGACCATTGCGTGAATAGGAGCCATTGAATGATCCTCATATGCATCCTTGCTAACGAGATTGCCAAGATTGCTGCTGCCATTAATCCTAGTACTGTCAATACCTCTGCAGCTGGTGCTCTGTTCTTTGATACCAAGGACGTGATGTGTTGGCGAAGAATACAAAACCTTTCTGGTGGAAGACGAAGAGTAGTGGTTGATGTGTCTAATTCTGTCCCTATAAAAACGATATGCTGCGATGGCAACAAGGCAGACTTTTTGAAGTTGACTGTAATGCCTAGCCGATTGCAGAGTGTCAGTGTAGCCTCTCTCGCTTGAAGAAGTTGATGCCTGGTGGTGGAGGAAAGGAGCCAATCATCCAAGTACGGAAAAACCTGGAATCCTAGACGCCTCAGGTGAGCCATGACTACTGCCATGCACTTGGTGAACACTCTGGGGGCTGCAGTGAGACCAAAGGGCAAAGCTCAGAATTGATAATGACTGGCTCCCAGCCGGAGACGCAGGTGATCACTGGATGGTCTGGCCATCTTTATGTGGTAGTACGCATCCTTGAGATCGATCGAGCACATCCAACTGTCTTTCCTTAAAAAGGGAAGTATGGACTGTAGCGTGACCATTCGGAACTTCTCTTTCCTCACAAATTGGTTGAGTCTGCTGAGATCCAAAATGGGTCTCCAGTCCCATTTTCTTTGGAACCAAAAAGAATCCTGAGTAAGTTCCGAATCCTGTTTAGTCTGCCGGGACTGGCTGGATGACTCTTTTTTTCTAGCAATCCGGGTACCTCTATTGTTGCTTGTTCCTTGCGACTGGGTGGAACGTCTTGGATTTTTTTGAGGGGGAGGGTCTGGGTGGAGAACGGTATGAAATACCCTCTGGAAATGATACTTTGTACCCAATTGTCATTTGTTATATCTAGCCAGGTTTCTGGGTACAATGACAAGCGACCCCTGACTGTCTCCAGTGTAGGACAACCGGGTCTCCCTTCAGGAGCGCTGGTAGGACTGACCAGAGAAGTGATCTCTGTCACCCTGGTGTTGCGGACTCCCTGTGCTGCGAGGGCGGCGTCTTCCATTGTAACCCTCTCCTCTGCCTCTGGAGGGGGACTCTCCACATGTGTCTTGAAAGGCTCCTTGGGCTTTCGGGAACCACATCTTTCCTCCCCTCTGACCTTTAGGAAAGGGTTGAGTGGGTGTGCAAAAATGGACTCTGACAGCAGACAGAGTATTTCCTTCTTGTTCACACCTGGTCAAAGTCTCCTTCACCTTTGGCCCAAACAAGGATGAGCCGTCAAAAGGGGTATTCGTAAAGGAAGACTTGAAGGGTTCCACGAAGGAACAGTCTCGCATCCAGGCATGCCTATGAAGAGCAATTCCTGTACCTGCAGCTCTACTGGAACCATCAGCTGTGTAAGATACAAGACGCATGGACGAGTTAACTATTGAATTAAGGGTAGCAAGTTTGTCGGATACACTTGTAGCTACAGCACCCTGAAGAGCATCTCCCAACTCCTTAAGGAGATCTCTCTGCAGTCTGATAAAATGGGTCAAGTAGTTCAGTGATCTGAGTGAGAAAGTCGCTGAACTAAACATGCGTTTCCCATATCTATCTATGATCCTAGATTCTCTGTTAGAAGAATGGATAGACGAGGAAGTCTCAGACATTTCCTTTTGGTGGCTGCCGCCACCACCATGGCATCAACAGGGACTCCCTTGGTCAAAAAGGGCTTTTCTACGGGGGCAAAAATATACTTATTAGGCCTCCTAGGAATAGGTTCCATAGATTCTGGTGATTCCCATGCCCTACAAGAGACCAGATACATAAGCTCATCGTAGGGCGGAGACACCCAAGAGGTGGAAGGTTGAGACCGGAACACCTTCAGGAGAACCGATTCATCCTCAGTAGGGCTCTTGGACTGCCAATCACCCCTCTGCCTAAGAATTTCAAGAATCTCTGCAAAGGAGATGTCCTCAGAGGGGGATCTAGGGGACCCTTCTGATTCATCCAAGTCTGTATCTGATGTTAGAGACTCCTGTGTAGAGTCCAAATGCCTCCTCTTGCATAATCTCTTCCTGGGGACTTCTTCATGGGGAACTTCTGGAGAGGTCTCAGAAGAGCAGGGAGCACCCTGTGGGGCTACCTGAGGCTCTGGGTCTCTACGCTTGGGATGACCGGAGGAAATTGACACAGGCGTTTTAGGGGAGGAAGAGGCCAGACCTTGAGATGAGGAAGTCACAGGAGACAACACTCACCTCATGGCTTCCAATGCACCACGGCTCCAATAAGAAGCAGTCGATGGATCAGGAGGAGCCGTAATCCCCTCCCACACTGAAGCTGTGGGCTCCGAGCCTGAGGTAGGAGCCGAGCTCACCCGAGCCGAAGCCCCGAGAGGAAGAGTCGGCACCGACAAGTCGGTGCGACTATCCTCCCCAGACCCAACCGGAGAGTGTCGGCTCCTAGAGTCCCCAGTCGATGCCGAGGACGTCCAAGCAGATGGAGCCGATGACACTGGAGCAGGTGTCTGCTCCAAGGGATCCACAATAATCAGGTCACCTCCTCCAGCTCCGAAGGTCCGGTATGGCTCGGAGGAGGAGCAGACAATTCAGGAGTAATGGTCTTTGGCTCCGACGGCTGGGTCTGAGCCGACAGCAATTTAGCTAGGCCTGGAGCCTTTAAGAGTTTCTGAACCAGCCGGTCCATATCCAGATCGGGCAGGCTGACCGAAGACCTGGAGGAGTGAATAGATGGAGCCGATTGGAGCAGTAGAGAGGGAGGTTTTTCGGCAACCGGTTCCAAAGCAGTGTCCCGGGTCCGAAAAGAACAGACTGTCGGCTCTGAAATCAGTGGAGCTGAAGTCACAACACTTTCCAACTTTTTCCCTTTCTTTGTCCTGGATTCTGAGGAAGATTTGGATGATTTGCTGGTCCCATCCTGGTCAGACAATGCCTCTGAGAAAGGGTGTTTGATAATACCCCTGTCAATTAACTTCCTCTTCCTTTCTGCAAGCACTCGAGTAGAAAAGGAGTACAGATACTACATGACTCCTGCAGGTGCACCTGACCCAAACAGTACACACACTGCACATGGGCATCTGTAACAGATATCTTTTGTCCGCAGTCTGGCCACTTTTTGAACCCAGACTTAGGATGCTTTTCCTTTTCTTTAGACTTAGTAACTAACTACCTGAAAAACAATTCACAATATCAAAAAAACACACTATTTAACTATATAAGATGGTTTAAAGCTCAGAGTAATCTAACTACAAACAGCAATGCAAAAAGACAGCACAAACAGCCCAAAATGGCAACTAGTAACAAGAGTAATCCAATATCAACAAGCTCAAAAAGGCAACTCTAATCTAACAAGCTGTAAAAAACAGCCCAGGGCCAACAGGCCAAAGGCAATCAGTAGAGATTTACTGGGAAAAGTGGGAAAAACAGAAAAAAATCTGCTAAACTAGATAATACTATATAATTATAATAGTATAGAGATATAAAAATTCAATAGAAAAACTTGCTGAAAGTTGAAAATTCCCACAAAAGTCTCGAGCAATGCTGGAAACCAAGAGATCCGCTGTGCCATGGCAAACTAGATCTGAGGTAATTCCAGCAGTGCATTGTGGGATAAGGGGTTGGGTCTCGAGCTACCGGAAAACTTTGAGCTTGCTAGTTGGCTGTGTCAGAGCCAGGGATTGGCTCCGAACCCATCAGTGAAGAATGAACGGCGAGATTGAACAACTTCACATGAGTTTAATTATGCCAAGTTTAGAGGTAGATGAGGCTCAACAATTAACAGCTAAGATAGGAGAAGATCAGATAAAAATGGTAAAATATAATCAATCTTCAGGAAAGTCCCCAGGAACAGATTTGATTCTTGTGGAAATTTGGAAGTTATGAAGGAAGAAAGTGATAAAGATCTGGAAGACTAACTGTATTTTAAAAGGAGGTAAGTACCGACATCTCAGACACTGTGGCTATACCTCCTAAAGATGGTAAAGACTCATCAGACATAGCTTCATATGGATCCATTAAAATTTTAAACCATGACTATAAAGTGTTTAAGTCTGCAATAACTAAAAGAATGGCAGAGGTGTTGCCAAAACTGATAGATATGGATCAGTGTGGTTTTGTTGAGGGGAGACAACATTAATAAAACAATGATGATCCAGAGGGAACCAAAAAAAAATATTGCTGCTGTTGGTAGGTCTTGATGTAGGGAAAGTATTCAACAGAGTAACCTGGGATTTTATGAGAAAGGAAATGGAAGCATTTGTATTCCCTGATACAACAATAATGTTAATTAGGATGTTACTCCTAAGGTTTTCAAACTACTTCATCCAGGTGCCTTTCCAGCTCTTGCAGCCGAACTCCAAAATAAAACCACCCCCTACAACCTCTAAAACCACTCAAAATTAGTTCCCTCACTCCAGACACTACAAACAAAACAGCACCGTACCGACCATCTCCATTCTTACACCCAAATTCCGGCAATCCTCCCCCCATCTCATTAGTCATCTCCTTTTTCCCCTCCTTCAGAGTTCAGCTCAGAAGACAACTTCATCAAAACTCTGACTGCAAGTACTTTTCCACTGGGCACAAAACCTAACTCCCTCCTAACCTGCATCACTTTTACTTTGATCCTCAATTCTCAGGTGCTGCTTCACTCTCATATTTTCTATTAAAATTAATTCACATTTGATTTTCTAGTCTGCTATTCTTATTTACATATTGTGTCAAATATCTATGGGATTACCTACCTACTGTGTTACATTCTAGTTTCTTTTTTGTTAATCTCTTCACACAGCCTGTGCCTGCAAATGGTCTATAATGATCAGTGTTCTACCCTGGTAAACTAAAATAAATACATAGATATATGAAGGATTGATGGCAAGAATTAAGTAGAGGGTTCCACACTGATAAGGTGTCCGCTTTCCCCTTTATTTGTTTTATATTGAGAACCACTGGCAAAGCAAATAATTAAGTCAGAAATACGAGGATATGACTGGTATGATAATCAAGAAAAGCTGGCTTTATTTGCAGATATTATTTTGTACCCGATAAATCCAGAAAAGGACATATCAGTGTTGTGGAACATTTTGGGACAGTTTCAAGTCTTTTGGGGTTATAAAATTAATAATGATAAAACAAAGTCTGTAACCATAAATTATGTATCAACAAACAAATTGGTTCAGCAATACCCATATTTATGGGAACAAGTTAAGATGAAGTATTTACAGGCATGGATTAAAAAGGCTTCTGTTATGGCAGCTAAATATATGTTGGAAGAGACTTAAAGATAATACAAAAACAGAAAATGGAAGCTCTTTTATGGATAGTAATATACAAGCAGATAAAATGTTTTTAGTCCCTTTAGCTTTATATACAGTTCAGACATATTTTTATCAACCATATGAGAAGTTATGGATAATAATTAATGAAGAGCTGAAGAAATGTATCTGGGAGGGCAAGAGTTAAGTGAGATAACTTGATCCTTACAACAAAACAAGGTGGTTTAGGATTACCTGATTTGAAGGGATATTTTTGAGCCAAACAATGAAGGCTCATGTACATTAACACAAGCAAAAGGTTATAATTCAAAATGGAAAGGGGGGATGATGATAGTGTGTGGGGCGGAGTAGATATCTGGAATCAGGGGGGGCTGCAGCCAATTGGCATAGAGTATCAGGTGTAGTCTAAGAAGAATGCCAAAGAAGCTGAAAAGTAAGGTGTACAGGACAGTGGTGCGACCAGTACTACTGTATGGTGCAAAAACCTGGCCAGTAAAGGCATAACAGTTGAAGAAGTGAGAAGTGATGGAAATGAAGTGCCTGAGAATGGTGGCAGGATGCACACTGTGGGACAGACGAAGAAATGAGGACATAAGTGCAGAATCCAATTACAGAAAAGATCAAGGAGAACAGATTATGGTGGTTTGGACACGTGTGCAGAAAAGCAGAAGACAATCTGGTGAGGAAGATTTGGGACAGACAGGAAGAAGGTAAGAGGAAGTGAGGACGTCCAGCAAAGAGATGAATTGGTTGTGTGAAAGAAGATCTGCGACAGTCAGTCATGAGTGTTGATGAAGTCAGGAGTGTGGCACTGAATCGAGAGAAATGGCGACAGTTAACACGATACCCCGACCCCATGTAGAAAAAAAATGGGAAAAAGGGGGCTGCTACTGATGATGAATCCTATACATATTTGGACTTTCCTGGTCAACAAATGCAAACAAACTAGAGCGGGGTGGTTTTGGGGACCTCGAGATCACACAAGTATTAGGATGATTGGGTGACTACTTCATCCATCTGGTCTAGGACAGAATTCTCCCATCCTAAGTACATCCAGCATGTGACAGTCTTCAAGGGACTGCCCACCAAAATAAAGCTGTTTGATCTCAGGATCCAGACAAATCGGAGTGACTGCTCTGTGTTTGTACATGTGCTGATGCTCTGATGTCTGCATGGGGTTGTGTGGAGGAATGCACAACTAATCTCCTAGCAAAAACTCCCAACTGTACCATCTTTTCTGGATGTGAAACAGGTCAAGGTCCTTTCCCTATTAAACTGCAGCACTTTTGTCAGTTAAAATAAAACAATAAATGTAATTCCAGGTTAGAAGCTGGCTGTTAATATGACAGGCACAAAGATTTAATGTACTGGTGCTTAATCATGAGACCTAAGAATTTTACCACCAACAGCAAGGATTAAAATCCTTCTGAGATTCCCAAAACGCATAAACTGCCTTTTTTTTGCTTGGTTATACTATTTACTGCACTTTTTAGTCTGTTCTGCTTATTTAATACTGTAAACTAAACTGCACTGTCTGTACTGCATTTGTCTGCCTTAGTGTGCCTGTTAAATCATATTTTGTTGCTGTTATCAATGTTTGCAAAGCTTTTTTGCTATCTTCACAGATTGCCAAGTAATTACTGCTACTTTTCACTGTTTGCAAATCATCTGTTTTCCCCCACAAAGCAGTGTTTTAAGTATCTGATTTGTTTGCTGTTCAAAACATTCTTCAGTGCCTCCTTGCTGTTTTTCTCCCGTCTAAAACATTTTAGTGTCGCACCGCTCTTCTTCTGCTGTTTAACAGATTTTTTAGTGTTTCCTGCCTAAATTAGTGTAGCTAGTACTGTAGCATAGACTCCATCTGAGTCTCTTTGTAGTGGTTGTTGCACTCTAAGCACATTTTCCAAGCCATCTTTGATTAACTAAAACAATAAGTGAGAAAGTCACTGAAAAACCAATCAGTAAAAACAAAATGAAAACTCCAGCAAAGCTAGAACTTCCACTGAGTGACCTCCTAAACCTCTTGTATCAGAGGCACATGGGATATATGCAAATGAGTGTGGTCTGGCTTTATTGGCCTGAAATTGTCCATTAAAACGACAAAACAAGTCATGGGCATTCAGAATTGCCAATTAGCTGAAACACCTGATGTTCATAAGGGTCATTTGCATATATCCCATGTGCCTCTGATACAAGAGGTTTGAGAGGTCACTCAGTGGAAGTTCTAGCTTTGCTAAAGCCATCTTTGATTGGAAGGGGGCCTTGTGAGAGAAGTGTGCTGATTGGAATCTGTCTGGTGAAGGGTGATTGATCCAAAACTTGGAGTAAACACCTCACTGGTTCTTTTGAGTTTATTAAAGTTGTTTTTAAGTTTTCAGCTTCTGGTATTTAAACCCCGAGTTTGAGTAGGATTCTGCTTGTTTGTATGTCGTGAGCACCGAGCACTGCTGCACAACTGTGGGCCATAGCTGGACAGATAATTTTGACAAATTTTCTCTTAGATACAGCTGTAGTACATTAGTGTAGTCTTCCATCTTTAGTACATCTCCAATCTAAATAGTATTGCTAGTGAGCTGTGACCTATTAAACCACCAGCCAAAAACCCCATCAGAAATACCCATCAACAGAGCACCTCCTAGATCAGTCCTGGAAGCACCCCATTTGTGATAATTCTTCTAACCTAGCATTATGGACAGCTGGACCACCCTTATTTCTCCTGCCAGCCTTGTTGACTTGAGTCTCTTGAGCCAGTGTAGCAACTGCCTCATGTACACTAACAATCCTCTACTAATAACTCACACTAGTACAGAGTGCAAGAGATGTAACTACACGAAGAATCTTGAATACCTGCCCCCTTGCACTCAAAACAGTAACACTGAAGAGGTTTTCAACTCACCCACCAATACTCATGTACATAGTATCACAACTAATACACACAGTATGCATAGAACACATAAATCAACATATGGGGAAGATTCTCTCAAAAAACTTACCAAAACACCAGAGACCTCCAAAACAAACTATAGCTGCAATTAACACAGTTCCTACAGCACTAAGACACATAACACCACCAGTGTCTTACCTACAAAGCTCTTAAGGTGTAACACATAAAAAAAAAAAAAAAAAATTTCTTGTCATTGGAGACTCCATAGTGAGACACACGGATGTCCCACTCACCAAGTTAGATAAGGAAAAAGTCATGGTCAGCTGCCTGTCCGGTGCCAGGATTCATCAGATCATGCATGCACTCAGGTCTCTTGGCAACAAGTACCAGTTTCAGGGACCTAAATATGGCCTGCGACTTGAATAGGACGTGCTAGAGGGACATATTTGTCTCCCAGCAACTCCCGCATCTTAGGAATAGGCTGCCAATTCATGTGAATCACAGCACCTCTATGACACTGCTCAAAAGGAACCTGAATGAGAGGATGAGTCACAGTAAATTCTTACCATGGATAGTGCCCACAACCCTCCTGAACATGGGCAGTCATTACTAAATACAATCCTGGATAATGACTAGAATATCTATGGCATCACACTGGAATGAAACAGCTAGGTTGAAATGACCTTGGGGTCAATAACTTAGTAACCGCCTATGATCTGTGTGAGTGGCAAAAATGAGCTAATGGGACAGCTCTGTTTCACACAGGGAAAAAAGCCCTGATCATGACATAGCTGGCCTAGGTTTGATAAGCAACATGTGTACCAGGGAATCTCGGAGTGGGGGGGTCTACTTGCCACTCTGAAAATAATACAAGATAATGCCTGCCATCAAACTAAAAGGATTAAGAGACAGCAGGCACCGTCCCTGGGCTACTAGTACGCCACCAAATCTGTGGTGCAATATGAATTATAAGGATGGCTTAGCTCGCCTAAAACCAATTCTTGGATAAAAAACATTATCTGTGGATGGTGCCAGTCTTATGTGTGTGTGCTGCACACACCTCGGAAAACTTAGTTTATACTAAAAATGGAGAGAGATGGAATCAGCAAGAGAGAGACAGAGAGGAGTAGTAGTGCTGGAACTGAATTCACCTGCAAGTCTTAGTGAGTGCCTTCACGTGGTTGCAAAATCTTTCAAAGATTACACTGGTGTGCAGACTTTATTTTATTTATCATGCAGAAAGGTAGGCCAGAAAAAAAAGACAGGGTGCAAAGGTCCCAGGACAAAAAAGTGCCCACTCTTGGTGTAAGCACAGGTACAAGGACTGGGACAAAAAGGCAGTACAGAATCCTCAGAATATGAAAACAATCCAACCATAGGGATACGCCAGACACAAGTCAATATTGGCCCCCTTGTGATAGACGTAAGCAGTGCATAAAAAAGAAAAGACCAATATGCTAAGAAAGAGGCATAGAAACAATAAAATGGGCCATTGAGGACAAGGATATATTATGTATTGTTGTTGTTACACACACAAACCAAAAAAAGAATTTCCAAACAGGGGATATTGCAGCAAGAGTACAAGAGAAATTGTATAAAATAAAAATACTTGCTCAAGAAAAACTTTTAAAAGACAGAGATGATAATTTAAGACCCTTAATGCAGGAGATCAGAACAAAACATTAACTAGATCGAGTAATTCTGGCCTCCTGGAAAAGGAAGCAACAAAGCAAGTAAAACAAAATAAGGAACGAAAGACAGGCGTTATTTAAAGGTATAAAAACATGGTCATAGGAAAGAAAAATATTTGATATTTTGCAATATTTATTCAGACAAGAAAGTCACACAAATCAATATATAAAAAAAAATCAGCTTCAAAAAGTTTTGAAGAGAAACACATGCAAAGATATCCAGAAATGGCAAATTTCACAATACAAAAGGGAACTGTAGTTGAAAGTAAGAAGTTTGGTGAGGCAGAAATTAAACATACAAAAACTGAAGTGACAGACTGTCTGTGAAATGAAACTGACACAAGTGAGGTTCACAACATGATCGTCTAATAAGTCACCAAGGAACAAGAGGAGCTTCAGATGGATGGATCAGGATGCATCTAAAGACTGTAGACCACAGGGTGATGTTCTGGAACTTTCTATAGGAAACTCATAAGTCAGTTTACTTAGAATCACTGAACAAAGGAAAGAGTAGGCAACAAAATAAAACTCTGACACAAGCAATACTGCAACATGCTGGACCAATGTGGCCCTAGATGTAGGAGCAGCAGATAGAGCAGGATGCATCTGAAGAAGACATGCCAGATGTCAATATTTTGGAACCTGCTCTTCCAAGATGACATCACATAGAGTAACAGCTTAATTTTATCTCAATGTGAAAACAGAAACTTTGCAGAGAAAGCTATTGGGCCTGGATTTCTGAGTAAATTTCAGTAACTGACTAGTAAGTTCACTGCCTGGATGCCAGAAAAAAGAAATACAGAGGACCAGAAGGAAAATCGGCTACAAAAGGTGACAAATAACACTGACTGTGAAAAGTACTACATCTGTTCATCAAAAAGCAGTGCAAGCTCCAGATATGACTTCCAGTAACCTTGACGAAAGTATAAAGCAACTGCACACAGACCTGACTAAAATGAAACACTGATGGAGTATATCAACTCAATCAATAAAAGGCTGTTAAAACAGATACTCAGAAAAGGAGATAAAACTGCAAACAAATCTCAGAGGTTGAAATGAAGAAAAGGATGGCTGAATATGAGACTGCAAGAGAAAAGATTTTTAAAAAAATATCAGAATTAGAGGATAAAGCACGTAGGGAAAACCTGAGATTTTCTGCTGAACCTGAGAAGCTGGAATGAACAGATTGTATTAATTTCATTAAAGCACAATTAAGCAACTGGACTGGTATTCTACAACAGAAATTGTCAATTGAAAGGGCACATGGTGTGTATGCTCCAAACCTGGCTATGAGAAAACAACCTAGACCTTTAACAGTAAAGTTGCAATATTACCAGCAGTAGGAGGTGATTCTGACAAAACCCTGGCAGAAGGACAAGGTACTAAAAGTGGGAGACAACAGTGTGTTTGTGGAGAACACTGCTCATTGTACACCAGGCAGAAGAGGCATAAATTTATTCCATTATTCAGGGAATATTGAGAAGCCAGTGTGAGATTCAAACTTTTCTACCCAGGTAACTTCAAAATATTTTTTCCCTGGAGGAACAAAATCATTTTTTGATGACGTTTATGCTAAGCAAGAAATACAAAGGTCTGTACAACAAAAAGTGACCTATGAAACAGAAGAAGATTCTGCTTTTTGTTTGGTGGTAATGACCACAGAGAAACTCTGCCAGTGAAACCTTTCCCAGTGTTTTAATAGAAAATGCTTCTGAGATGGAAAAAAAGCAGAGGTGTTGGCTAGACGAATTGGGATGAAACAGAGACAGGCTTGGGAGATGGAGATGAACAGGAATAGAACAAGAAAAATCTGGAAAAATTGGACTTTTTAAAACTTCTAGGTGACTCTAAAGCACGTGGCCTACTTCATGTCATTAATGTTCAGAAAAATACTCAGGAGAGGGGAAGAGGAGGGAGAAAGTTAACTCTTAAGTAAAACAATTTTTTCCTAATACTACTATTTAAATGGTGCATGGTTTTCTTAGCATGTTATAAGGTCATTTTTTTAAAGTGTAATTGGGATACTAATATAAGCTGGTGCTCCAGATGTTCTTCATCTCACATTGCTGCAGTCCTTACACTTGGGTAGTCCGCTGTCCTCGGTCGGCCCGAATATCAAAGTATAAGGCTGACGTCGGTCAAAGCACATTTGACTGACATCAGGACGTCAGGGTACAAATGCGCATGACCGACGTCATATCCTAAGTCTTTTTTGCCGCATGGTCCGATGCAGAAGCAGTATTGCAAGTGCCGGTTGGCGTTCTGAGATTTTTCGTTTTCGAAGTTTCAGACCGAGTTCAAAGTTGGCTAAGTACCCGTTGGGGAATATTTTAGTTTTTCTTGCCTCAGTGATTTACGGATGTCAGAAAAGTCAATAATTGCATTTCTTGTGGGAAACAGATACCGCATAGAGATTATCATACTTTGTGTATTCCTTGCTTAGGGCCTGAGCACGACGTTGTTGGCTGTCGCTCCTGTGCTAGATTCAATAAACGCACTATAAAGAGAAGGTTGGATTGTGCCAGGTTAGTCTTTGGGAAGCGGTGCAATTATAAAATGCCGCCGGATGCTCCGACGCCCGCTTCAAGAAGCGCAAGGACAAAGCAGTTAAGCCTAGGCTAGAAGAACCGTCTGTACCGGACGCCGGTTCTTTAGAGGTGTTGGTGGAGCCGGTGGCTCCACCGGAGGTTTCTTTGTGTTCCCAGGGTGAGACTTTATTATTGCAAGATGTGGCCTCTCAGGAGGCAGGTCAGGCTGAGGGGGCTTCTCAGGTTACTATACTCCCCTCCCTTCCTAGGGTGGCTAGGCCCTCTCCTTCTGTTTCAAGGGCTTCTCCCAGGGGCAGGCCAGGTTCAGTTTCAATTGGTGTCACCCCTAGTTCTTCTGGAACTGTGCCTAAGAAGCATATGCTTAAAATGGCAGAAGATTTGATTACTTTGATTATGTGTTCTATGCCCCCTCCTGATAAGAGACCTAGGGTGGAGCCTGAGCTAGGGAGTTTTGAGCAGGCTTCAGATGTTTCAGAGTCTTCGGCTGAAGACTTGCAGGAGTACTCTCCTTATTCTGATTCTGATGTGGATGATTCTACTCCTTCTGCTTCTCCTCCTGAGGATTTTTCTTTTTCAGAAACTCTTCATTCCATGAGGGAGCATTTTAAGTGGGAAGGTCAGGACTTCTCTGATTCCAGGAAAAGGCTTAGGGAATTTTTGTTTTTACCCCAGCATAGGCCTTTGGCTATACCTCCTGTTTTAGATGTAGTGGAAGATGTTTTACAGAGGCTTCTCTTAATCCTGATTCTTTGCCTCCTGCTCCTGTTAAACCGGATAGGTATTACAGGGTGCCTGAAGCTCATAAGTTTCTTTATAAGAGTCCTAGGGCAGACCTAGAAACTGTTAGCCAGGGGCCTAAAGGTGTTAAGGCTTCTGTTGTAAAGAATCCGGTTCCTGCAGACAAAGAAGCCAGGGCCTTGGATAGATGGGGAAAGAAAGTTTATACTTCTTCCACTCTTGCTATGAGGGCTTTGAATTGCCAGTTTCACATGTTGAAATACCAAAACTATCTCCTTTCACAATTGAAGGCTAAGGTTAATGCTCTGGCAGAAGGTATTGATTGTAAAGAGTTGCAAGATTTAGTACATGTTTCTGAACAGGTGGGTAAGCATTCTTTGCAATGTGGTTTTGATGCTGTACAGGCCTCGTCTAGGGTGGCTGCCACTGGGTCACTTCTTCGCAGGCACGCCTGGCTGAGGGATCAGAATTTGTCTGACCATGTTAAAACAAGGATTTTAGATGCTCCTTTGCAATCTGATGTGTTGTTTGGTTCTCCTGTTGAGGCAGTTTTAAAGAAAATGGAAGACAAGGCTAAGTCTATGCAGACTGTTAAAGATTTTTTGCAGGTCCAGCCTCCAAAGTTTAGTAGAAATTGGCCTACTAAGGGGTGGACGTATCCTTCTTATGATTCCTAGTCTAGGGGTAGATCTAGACGTGGTAGGGGTAGAGCTCAGGGCTCTTTCAGGCCTAGAACAGGGAGTTCTCCTGCACAGTCTTCGGGTGAGGGCAGGGGTCAGTCCTTTCGTAAACAGACCCAATGACCTACCTTTTCAGCTGCCAGAGCCTTCTCGTCTGGCAGCACCTTTGGGAGGAAGGTTGGCACTTTTCAAAGAAAATTGGAGTTTAATTACCCAAGACAGATGGGTATTGGATATCATACACCACGGCTACAGGTTTTATTTCCATACTTTGCCTCCTTTCAAAGGCATGCCAGATGTTCCTCCTCAACAAAGAATAGAAGCTCACAAGCAAGTTTCTCTGTTGCTCCAAATAGGGGCCATACAGCCGGTCCCTATGCCAGAAGTGGGCCTAGGATTTTATTCTCGCCTGTTCCTAGTACCAAAGAAGGGGAACACGTGGAGACCAATTTTGGATTTATCTATCCTAAACACTTATCTGGACATTCCCAAGTTCAAAATGTTGACGTTGCAGCAGCTTTTACCTCTGCTGGGCAAAGATCATTGGATGGTAACTTTGGATCTCAAGGAGGCTTACCTTCATGTTCCTATCAGACTTAAGTTGCAGGAAGTATCTGCGTTTTCGAGCTGGGACTTCTCACTATCAGTTCTCTGCATTGCCCTTTGGCTTATCTACTGTGCCCAGAGTGTTCACGAAAGTTCTGGCTCCAGTGATAGCTTTCTTCAGGCTAAAAGGAATACAGATCTATCCTTATTTGGACGACTGCCTGATTCTGGCTCAAGGAAGGGAAGAGCTTCTTCATCATTTGGAATATGTGATAGCAGTGCTAAGATGCCTGGGGTATTCTGTGAACGAAATAAAGTCCAGTCTAGTACCCTCTCAGGACATGTGCTTTCTGGGTGTGAGACTGAATACAGCATCCCAGATGGCCTTTTAACCCCGGACAAACAAAAGAGTCTATCCCTTTACTTCCATCAGCTATCTCATCAGTCCGGGCTGACTGCAAGGACAGTCCTTCAAGCCTTAGGGTTCATGGCATCTTGTATTCTGGTGCCTCCCAATGCCAAACTGCATATGAGGAAGCTACAATGGTATCTCAAAAATGTATGGACACAGCACTGCCAGGATCTGGACACTGTCATTCAAATAATACCTTGCATTCAGAAGGAATTTTTGTGGTGGGCTCAGGAATGTCACCTAAACAAGGGACTCTCTGTGACCCGACCAGAGGCGAGTCAGATTTTAATGACAGATGCCTCAGACAAAGCTTGGGGAGCTCATCTAAATGGAAAGTGGATACAAGACAAGTGGCCTGCCAGACTTCAACATCTACATATCAACATGAAGGAGATGTTAGCAGTCCAGTTTGCATTAATAGCTTTCAAGGAATTACTTCTTCCAGGGCAGGTGTTGATTCTAACAGACAACACAACTGTCATGTGGTACATCAACAAGCAAGGGGAACGCATTCTTATCCTCTATGCAGGCAAGCAATGATTTTGTGGGAGACTGCTCTCAGTTTACAGCTCAATCTTCAGGCAAGGTTTCTGCCAGGAGCACAGAACTCCTTAGCAGATGTGTTGAGCAGACAATTATGGATCCCCACGAGTGGAAATTGGATCCTCATGTATTTCAGAAATTGACAGTGTCATGGGGAACTCCAGACATAGATCTGTTCGCTTCTCCACTAAACCATCAGCTGCCAAAGTTTTGCACAAAAAGGTTTCATCCCACAGCTTGGACAGTGGATGCTCTTTCTTTCAATTGGAGCAATCTTCATGTGTATGCCTTTCCACCTCTGCCTCTCCTCCCAAAGGTACTTCTAAAGGTCAGACAGGACAAGCCAAGGATGATTTTAATAGCTCTGGATTGGCCTCGACAGCACTGGTACCCATTACTGAGAAGTCTGGTATGGAAGCCTCCATGGCCTTTGCCTTCGATTCCACACCTGTTGTCACAGGAGGACAGCCATTTGCTCAATGTCAAGCTTCACTCTCTGCACCTAACAGCCTGGCATATTCTGTTTTGAACCATAGTGGGCCTCCACTTCCTCAGCAAGTTTTGAATGTTATTTTGGAAGCTAGAAGGCCTAGTACAAGGAAAGTGTACGCAGACAAATGGAAGAGATTTTTATTTTGGAGTGCAGCAAAAGATTTTGATGTTTCTGAGCCTAATTTGTGTGTGGCTCTTCAATATCTTACTGAGTTACTAGACAAAGGTTTGTCTTTCTCTTCTATTAAAGTTCATGCTGCAGCAATTTCGGCTCACTATGATTGCGACCCACCATTGTTTTCTCATCCTTTGTTCAAGCAATTTCTTAGAGGGGCAAAGAATATAAGACCCCCACGAAGAGCTCCTACTCCTGCTTGGGATCTCAATTTTGTGTTGGAGATACTCACTCTACAACCTTTTGAGCCTGCAGCTACTTCTGAGTTGAAATATTTGTCATGGAAGACTGCTTTTTTGTTGGCCATTACTTCTGCAAGAAGGGTTTCTGAATTGCAGGCCCTTATGGCGGTTGAGCCTTTCTTGATTTTCCATAAGGATAGGGTATCATTACGTACTAATCCTTCCTTTATGCCTAAGGTGGTTTCTAATGTGGCTTTAAACCAAACTATTCATTTGCCTACTTTTTATGCAAATCCCCAAAATAAAGGGGAAAAGATTTTGCACACTTTAGATGTACACAGGCAGTTGCGTTATTATTTGGACAGAACTAAAGGGTTCAGGCAGTCTCAGCAGTTGTTTGTTTCTTTTGCTTTGAGTTCTCAGGGCAAGCCTGTGTCAAAACAAACTATTTCTAAGTGGATTGGGTTTTGCATTGCTTTCTGTTATTCCCATCATGGCAAGGAGATTCCAGCTGGGATTAGGCCTCATTTCACTAGGGCTACTGCCACTTCAACAGCTTTTTTGAGGGGAGTAGCAACCAAGGATATTTTGGAGGCAGCTACTTGGAGTTCAGTGCATACTTTCTCTAGGCATTATCACCTGCCACTTTACTCTAAATCCAGGGCTGGTTTTGCCACTGCTGTTTTGCAGGGCATTTTGGCAGCTCCTGCTTCCTTGTAGTTAGCCATCCTCCCTTACCTCTGCTTTGGGATTCTACCCAAGTGTAAGGACTGCAGCAATGTGAGATGAAGAACATAGTACAGTTTTGTACCTACCATAAATGTAGATGTTCGAAGATCCACATTGCTGCAGTCCAATTTCCCCTCCCTCCTTCCCCTCCGTAGTTAGAGGTGGTTGTGTGGGTTGGGTTGTACATATTGTGTATATTGTATATATTGTACATATAATTAGTGCAAGGGTGGTTGGTTGGTTGTTTGCTGTCTTTTGGTTTTGACCTTTATTTTTAGGGTCTTCTGACATCTGGGGCAAGAAAAGACTGAGGATATGACGTCGGTCATGCGCATTTGTACCCTGACGTCCTGATGTCAGTCAAATGCGCCTTGACCGACGTCAGCCTTATACTTTGATATTCGGGCCGACCGAGGACAGCGGACTACCCAAGTGTAAGGACTGCAGCAATGTGGATCTTCAAACATCTACATTTATGGTAGGTACAAAACTGTACTTTTTTTTCTTTCTCCTTGTTCAGTTTTAAGAAATGTAGGTGTTGCAATAAAAAAAAGATGGGCTAAAAGAGCATGACAAAAGAAAAATGACTGTGCTCTTTCTTTAGTCTTGCATAGGGGAATGACTGGGTTAAAGCCATTATGGGTTCATAGGTTCATACTAGGCCATCTGCCCTAGGGCATTTATAAGCCAAGCCAGAGTGTGTTTGGCTTTCGCCACCCATTTTAAATGAATTTTGCTATGCCCTTTTTCGAGGTTAGTAAACTGTGCCTCTGTCTAACAGTGACACAGAAGTGATACCCGGGGTAAACCTATGATCTCCCATCCACTCATCAAGACTCCTCTTGAAAAGAGTCAATGAGGGACTCTGCCTAACCTGGACTGGGATTTTATTCCAGAGTGAAGGGAGCCTCTGGGTTATGAATCTGTCCCTCCAGCATGTCCTATTTATTTCATTGCTGAGGTTCAAGTCTCTCGAGCGTGTAGCTCGATGGGATTTGGATTTTTTGAGGTGCAGCATGTCCCTTAATTCCGGGTTGGACATGGCCTTATACGTCAGGCACAGGTCACCGCTGAGCAGGCGGTATGCCACTGAGTAGAGCTGGAGTTTCTTTAACCGGGCAACATATGGCATCTGTTTGAGCCCTTTGATCCTCTTGGTGAGGTACTTTTGGGGTCTTTCCAGTTGCTGCAGGTGTTTGGTAAGGTACATCCCAAAAGGGGCATTGTACTCAGTTATGGGCCGGATGAGTAAAGAGGCACGATGACCTCCCCTAATCTAGATGTGAATCCCTTCATGATTAGGTGGGCTATATAAAATGTTTTTCTAACCACTTTGGCCACGTGGTTGTCAAATGAGAGATTGCTATCAACTTGGGTCCCCAGGTCCCTAATTACTTCTTCTGTACTTAATGGATTACCACCTATGTGGTAATTTGTGGGCACTCTGTTTTTGCCAGAGGGGATGACTATACACTTTTTGGCGTTTAGCTTGAGGCCATGGCTCTGGCACCAGTTGTCTGTTTCTATGAGGCCCTTTTGGAGGATGCTTGTGTCGGCTGGAGAGTCGATTATGGCGCCCAGTTTACAGTCATCTGCGAACTTGGTCAGCCACAGTCCTTCCGTGTTGGCCTGTACCTCCGAGAAATATATACCAAACAAGAGAGGTCCCGTACCTCCGAGAAATATATACCAAACAAGAGAGGTCCCAGGACTGAGCCTTGTGGGATGCCACTTGTAACTGGTTTGGAGTCTGACATGGCTCCAGCAATTCTAACCATGTGGGTTCTGTCCTTGAGCCAGTTTGCAACCCATCTAGTGACATAGGGGTTTATATTTAAGTTGGTGAGCTTATCTATAATGCCCGAGTTGGGTATTGTATCGAAGGATTTTGCGAGGTCCAGATAGGCTGTGTGGACCACCTTCCCTTCGTCAATGGCCTTGGTGACTGTTTCAAAGAAGTCAACCAGGTATAAGAGGCAGGATCTGCCCTTAACAAAGCCAAACTGGGTAGGATCCAGTGTCTGTAGGTCCCCAATATCTTTATTTATGAGGTCCATGATGATCCTTTCCATAGCTTTGCAGACCAAGCTAGTCAGGCTTATGGGGCGATAGTTTCCAGGGTCCGTTGAGGCACCACCTTTGGGGAGAGGGACCACTGTTGCTGTACGCCACTCTCTGGGTACATATCCTGTAGTAAGGCTGAGACTGAACAGTAGTTTTATGTTTGGGTTTAGCTCTTCTTGGAGTTCATGTAGGATGCAGCCTGGGACACCGTCTGGTCCATTGATGCTGTGTTTTTTGCTTTGGAGAGGGCGGCTCCCACCTGAGCATCTGAGATGTCAGGGGGGCAGCACTCTGCTGGGATAGATATTTGCCCTTTTGGTGGGGGGGGGGGGGAGAAGTTTGCGCTGAACCTGTCAGCTAGGATGGTGGCAATGTCTGTGGATTCGGTGTATTTTTTGTCATTTTGGACTAATTTATTTTATTTATTTTATTTTACATTTGTTGACCGGGCTAGTCTGGCTGGATACATGTCCATTTTCAGCAGAGGCCCGAGGAGAAAAGCTCCACTAATAAAACTAAGTGACTAACAAATATCAAGTAAATAAGTAAATAACAAGTAACTAATGCATGCAGGCAACTAAGGGAAAAATTGATATATAGAATAGTAATGGGAAGGCAATTTAAACAAGAAATAAACATCAGTACAGAATCATTATAATTTAAATAACTACTATAGATAGACTGCTAAAAAAAAGATGAAGAAGGGAGAAAAATAGGGGACAGGTAGAGGGTTTGTAAAAATTTAGTCATAGAAGTCAGTTAGTAGCAGGGATATAGTGATGAGTACTATTTTTAGGATAGAGATTTGCACACAGGAAGATTGGAACTGGGTTAGATACATGGAGAGAAAAACAGGTTAGAGATAGTGGAGGGTAACATAATAAGAAGTAGGTAGGAGTAAATAAGCAGGCTGGTGGGTTGCTAGGTCTACTTCTTGGAGGGAAAGAAGTAGTGAAGTAGGGAAGGTAGAAGAGCAATGTAGGGTGAGAGAGAGAGTGGTTGTTTTTTAAGCTCAGTCAGGATTTGAGCAGGGACATAGCCAGTGAGATTGCAAATGTTTTCTTGTTTGTTTTTTGAAAAGGTGGGGTGAGCTTAAAGTGGTTAGTTCTTTGGGGAGTTTGTTCCAGTGAGATCCTACAGTATTAGCAAATAAGGAGTCACCTGCTTTGTTGTAAGATTTGAGGGTAGCTACTAGAAGTTTGTTGGCTGAGCGAAGGTAAGTTAGATTTTTGTATGGGGTGATAAGGTTATTAAGTATGGGTGTATTAGAGGGGTAATGGAGAATTTTATAAGTGATAAGTAATTGCTGTAGGAGAATTTGATTCTGTAGTTCTAGCCAGTTAAGAATTTTGAGATTATGACAATGGTGAGTTCGATATGGGGAACCAGTGGCAAACCTGGCAATACTATGGTAGGCTGTGGCTAGTTTCTGGTGGTTAGCTTTTGAAATGTTAATAAATGAGGAGGCGGCATACAGTAGTGTAGATAGGAGATGAGTTTGGGCAAGAGACACTCGGGTAGCTGCAGTAAGAAAGGGCTTAAGTCTGTAAAGGGCACCTATCTTTTTATTAACAGCCTTGATGGTTAGATCAATGTGACAGTCAAAACTCAGTTGATTGTCTATAGTAACGCCTAGGAGTTTAGTGGAACAGTCAGGATTGATGATCGTGCCATTGCCAGATGTGATGAAAAATGAGATAGGGGTAGATTTAAGTGTTGGTGTAAAGAGTAGTAATTTGGTTTTTTTGGGAATAAGGAGGAGACAGATATGTTGGAACCATTTTTCAGCCGTAGTAAAGAGTTTCTGGGTGGAAGAGTGGAGTTCTCCTGAAGATGAAGCAGAACAGATGAGAGTTGAATCATCTGCATACTGAATACAAGTGGATGTTGGGAGTGAAGTAGCCAGGTTATTTATAAATGTAGAGAAGAGGAGGGGACCTAAGATGGATCCTTGAGGAACACCGATATTGACTGGGAGCTGTGAGGATATATGGCTATCCCAGAGGACAGCTTGTTTTCTATCATTCAAATATGAGTCAAACTATTGTACTGCTGAAGAGTCAAGTGAAAGTGATGTCAACGTATCTAGGAGTAGTTGATGGTTAACCATATCAAAGGCTTTTGAGAGGTCTAGGAATAGGGCTGAGGAGAAAAGGTTGTTATTGCGATTTCTGTTTATTGTGTCGGTGAAGGAGAGAAGGGCGGTGGAAGTACTATGGTGGGGCCTAAAACCATATTGTGAGTCTACTAGTAGGCTATTTTGCAAGAGGTGATTTCTGAGCATATCTGGGAATTCCCACCCAGGTTCCTAACATAACTAAAGAAAGCCTTGTGATTATCCTTGGTGTCCTGTGCAATTTTTCTCTCGAAGCTGGCCTTTGACGATTTTATGAGTGCCCTTAGTTTTTTGCTAATACTGATCAGAGATGCATTCCCTTTTTGGGATTTTGCTCTATCATGTAGTAGCTTCCTCCTTCTATTGTATAGTTTGTTTATGGCTGGGGTCCACCAGACAGGTCGTCTGCCTTTGGAGGATTGGGTCTTGGTTTTATTTGGGATTGCATGATCCATGCATTCCTGAAGGTGTTCACAGAATGCATTTATAAAGGATTCTGTGGTCTGGGCCGTATTTTCCACAGGCCCGGGGGCTTTGAAGGATTCCACCTCGGTTTTGAGGAGTGTGAAATTTGCTTTAGAGAAGTTTTTCACTGTGGTTTTCTGGGCAGGGGGTGGGGTCGGGATATGAATATCCAATGAGATCAGTTTATGGTCTGATCTTACCAGTGAGGGATACACTTCTGGTCTGGAGCATAGAGTCCCCATGTTGGTGATGATCAGGTCCAGTATGTTTTCCCCTCTTGTGGGAGTGGTAACAAGTTGTTCCACAGCATATGAGTTTATGAATTCTAGGAACCTTTGGGCAAGGGTGTTGGAGCTAGAGTAATGCTCCCAATCTATGTTTGGGTAGTTGAAGTCGCCCAATATAATGGCGTTCGGAGAGACCTTCATATTTTCCAGTGTTCTCAGGAAGGCCGAGTGGGGTTCCTGGTTTTGGGAGGGTGGTCTGTAGCAGGCTATAAACTGGAAGGCAGTTTTACCCACTGTTAGTTGCACATGGATAGTCTCTGATGCTTCGTGCTTTGCCACCAACCTGGAGGTGTGGGTATCTTTGATGAATATCGATACTCCACCTCCTTTTGTGGTTTGGTCCAAGTTTTGGGGCCGAAAAGCATGGTATGAGGTATAACCTGGTAGTGCTGGGGTGCTCTCGGGAGTCCTGAACCATGTTTCTGTTACTGCACAGATATCGATGTTGTCCATGCTAAGGAGAGTTTCGAGTGCGTGCATCTTGAGGTTTAGACTTCTGGCGTTGAGTAGCATTACTCTTAGTTTCTTATCCCTTGTGATACCTATGGAGGTGTGTTTGTCTTTTGAGCCTTGCCTAAAAAAGGCACTATGGGGGTAGCAAGAGCTTTTGCCAATATCCGAAAGCCCAGGGGTGACAGGTGCAAGCTGTCCCTAGCAAAGCATCGTGGCTTGTTGTGCATATCATCCCAAGCTGACAGGCATTGGATCCCCTTTGAATGACACCAATACTTAAGCCAATTGTTGAAATTGATCATCTTGTCTTCATATTGTGGCATCATTCTTAGTGAGGGTAAGATGCTACTCAAGGTCAGGGTCATACCAGCCTGGGCTACATGCTCAGAGAGCTCCTCTATGTCTCTTTTCATGTAGTCCAGGGAGGTACGTCTCAGGTCATTCACACCAGCAAGGACAATGACTGAGTCATATTTGTACTTGCCTTGGAGTGACCTGAGTGCTTGTGTTATGTGGCGGATCCTAGCCAGACAGGCTGCTCACCGTGACCTTCTCCTTGTTCAGCCTGGTGAGCGGACGTCAGTGTGCCTGATGATAGAGTCACCTATTACAAGTGTATCAGGTGTGTTGTTTAGCCTTAAGAGCTGTTACTGTTCTGCACACTCGCTTTGTGAGATATGTGTTGCACGTGTTTTGTTTTGGGGTAGCGGTTCCTTGGGTGTCTGCTTTGGAGGTCTCTGCTGCTTAGGCAGATCTTTATTTAGAGCCTCAGTATGTTTTTGTGTGATTATGCGTTTGGTTTGCTGTCGTGGTAGGTCTATGTGAGACTGGAATTGTAGTGAGTGTGGTTTCCTTCTCCTCCTGACTGGTTATGCCAGTACTGAGTTGAGAGAGCTTAGCCTCCAGTTTGGCTATATGGTTGCATCTCTCACATGTGTTGGAATTTGTTGGGAGGAGGAGAGGGTTGTCTGTGTACATGAGGCAGTTGTAACATTGCCTCAAGATTCCCATATTCACCAGCTGGACCAGAGAGGAGACTGACAACTGACCTTTGGACATGCTAGAATAATATTGGGAATTCCTTTATAATTGAAAACAAGGGACAATGGGGAGCGAGGGTGTAGTGCTTTTAATTTTTAGTGCTGACTTATAATTGCTTTAGTGAGCAAGTGCCAGGTAACAAGTGCAATGTGTTACAGGTAACTTAAATGCAAAAACGACAAACAGTAACTTTCTTTCAAGCGAAGCAAGGAAATAAGTACAGTAAGCAATGCAGATATCACTAGGGATCCACAGAAGCTGAGAAGCGCGTTTTAGGTGGAATTAGCGTTCCAGGGAAATAACAAGCATACAAACAAAGCTAGATTCAGCAGGCCTGGATCTAGTCTAAGCTACAGCAAACAAGGTGTACCAATTTCAGTAAGATACAGTTCAAATATTCAGGCACTATAAACCTTTAACCAGAAATTCCCAGCTCAGAAGGGCAGAGTCCAGCCTCTCCTCCCACAAGAGTGCAGACCACGAACCTTCTTAATGTAAAATAACTGGCCTGAAGCCCAAGTGCTTAAACCAGAGCTAATACACTTTAAGGATAACAGACACTGAGCTCTCAATCAGCAGTTCCCAACTTAGAAGGATGAAAGCTACCTGTCCTGCCACCACAGTGCATGCCACAAACCTTCCTAGTGTAGAACAACTGGTCTGAAGCCCAAGTGCTTAATCCAAAAGACTTAGAATGATAGCTACACTTTAACCAAGTTACTACCAAGCAGTAATAAATACAACTGAATACTTTAAATAATGCCTGGATTAGTGCTCAAGTTATACAAACAAAGCTAGATTCAGCAGGCCTGGATCTAGTCTATGCTACAGCAAACAAGGTGTACCAATTTCAGTAAGAAGAAATTCAGATATGCATGCACTATAAGCCTTCAACCAGAAATTCCCAGCTCAGAAGGGCAGAGTCCAGCCTCTCCTCCCACAAGAGTGCAGACCACGAACCCTCTTAATGTAAAATAACTGGCCTGAAAGCCCAAGTGCTTAAACCAGAATTAATATACTTTTAGAATAACAGACACTGAGCCCTCAATCAGCAGTTCCCAACTTAGAAGGATGTAAGCTACCTGTTCTGCCACTACAGTGCAGACTACAAACCCTCTCAATGTAAAACAACTGGTCTGAAGCTCAAGTGTTTAAACTAAAAGGCTTAGAATGAGTTACACCAAGCAGTAATAAATACAATTGAGAACTTTTAAGATGGCGCAAAAGCAAAATAAAGTAGGAAGAAACACAAGTACAGTAAAAGCAGAAGAATTTTTTTTTTTTTTTAGAAATGTAGCAAAAGCAGTAGTAAATACAATTCTCATGCAGTGCAAGCTGGCACACTTGAATATGTAGCAATATTAGTCCACACATAGTTTGAAAAAATGTAATTAAATTAAAAAAGACTAAAAGCAAGTGCAGAAAGGGTTTATTAGGTAGAATGCGGTAAAGAGATGTCCTGGGGGAGTGTCTTAGATCAAATCTACAGTGGGGCGGGCACTGCAAAAGCCACCAAATTTAACTACAACCAAGAATAGGGTGGGGGGTGGGGGAAACAGTTTCAACACAGATGTAAGGAATGTGCAAATTATAAAAAAAATATATATACTGTTTTCTATATATTTGCAGAGCAGTAAGACACAGATATCAAGCAGACAATTTAGCTGTATAATACACAATAACACAGAAAATATACTCCGCTCTATATACTTGAAGATAGTTCTGTAAGGCTGTCTCTCAAACTAAGGTTCCAGTTTGAATACAGGTTGTTAATTAACAGGAGACACAGCACTAGCTAAATTATATCAGCTGAAAGACAAGGCAGGAAATGAGGGGGGGGGGGGACAGTTTCAACACAGATGTAAGGAATGTGCAAATTATAAAAATATATATATACTGTTTTCTATATATTTGCAGAGCAGTAAGACACAGATATCAAGCAGACAATTTA
The DNA here is from genome assembly GCF_019279795.1 of Protopterus annectens. Taxonomy (NCBI): domain Eukaryota; kingdom Metazoa; phylum Chordata; order Ceratodontiformes; family Protopteridae; genus Protopterus; species Protopterus annectens. Next base: position 387,573,919 of record NC_056743.1, on the reverse strand, counting down.
GCTCTATAATACAGAATAACACAGAAAATATATTCCACTCTATATACTTGAAGATAGTTCTGTAAGGCTGTCTCTCAAACTAAGGTTCCAGTTTGAATACAGGTTGTCAATTAAAAGGAGACACAGCACTAGCTAAATTATATCAGCTGAAAGACAAGGCAGGAAATGAGGGGGGTGGGGAAACAGTTTCAACACAGATGTAAGGAATGTGCAAATTTTAAAAAAAATATATACTGTTTTCTATATATTTGCAGAGCAGTAAGACACAGATATCAAGCAGACAATTTAGCTCTATAATACAGAATAACACAGAAAATATACTCCGCTCTATATACTTGAAGATAGTTCTGTAAGGCTGTCTCTCAAACTAAGGTTCCAGTTTGAATACAGGTTGTTAATTAAAAGGAGACGCAGCACTAGCTAAATTATATCAGCTGAAAGACAAGGCAGGAAATGAGGGGGGGTGGGGAAACAGTTTCAACACAGATGTAAGGAATGTGCAAATTATAAAAAAATATATATACTGTTTTCTATATATTTGCAGAGCAGTAAGACACAGATATCAAGCAGACAATTTAGCTCTATAATACAGAATAACACAGAAAATATACTCCGCTCTATATACTTGAAGATAGTTCTGTAAGGCTGTCTCTCAAACTAAGGTTCCAGTTTGAATACAGGTTAATTAAAAGGAGACACAGCACTAGCTAAATTATATCAGCTGAAAGACAAGGCAGGAAATGAGGGGGGGGGTGGGGAAACACTTTCAACACAGATGTAAGGAATGTGCAAATTATAAAAAGAAGATAGTTCTGTAAGGCTGTCTTTCAAACTAAGGTTCCAGTTTGAATACAGGTTGTTAATTAAAAGGAGACACAGCACTAGCTAAATTATATCAGCTGAAAGACAAGGCAGGAAATGAGGGGGGTGGGGAAACAGTTTCAACACAGATGTAAGGAATGTGCAAATTATAAAAAAATATATATACTGTTTTCTATATATTTGCAGAGCAGTAAGACACAGATATCAAGCAGGCAATTTAGCTCTATAATACAGAATAACACAGAAAATATACTCCGCTCTATATACTTGAAGATAGTTCTGTAAGGCTGTCTCTCAAACTAAGGTTCCAGTAACACATTTTAAGAGAAAGCAAGTAAATGAAAAAGAATACAATATTATAAGGCTTTTTTTCTAGTAAACAGTTTTGTATCTGGTTCTCGTGTCTCTAGCAGACAATTGGATAAAGAGAAATGGCTTAGAGAAAAATCTTTTCTGAAAGCAGTCAAAGTGTTTTCCCAGTGGAGAGCGATAAAGATAAGGCAAAACCAGACAGCACTTAAAAGAATCTCAGACTGTATCATGCATCTTAGCATGGATAATCTTTTAGTTTAGCTCAATTGTGTGTGTGAGGCTGTCAATTTGGAACATTTGTTCCTATTAGTAAGGTAAAACCTTAATATTTGAAGATGTACATAGTTTTGTGTGTTGTTATTAAGTTAATAGGGTTTGGGGAGTATTGGGGTATGTGTGTGTACTTTTGTTTGAGGGTTTTCAATAAAATAAGAAGTTATGTACTCACCATAATGTTCCAAGTTTGTTGTCCATCTTGCCTTCATTCATTGCTGGTTGGGTTCGGAACCGAGAATCAGTTCCGACTCAGCCTTATTCAAAAGCTCAAGAGCTTCCATCGGCTCATGGCTATACCCTATCCCATGATGCTCAGAAAAGATTACCCAGATCTTGTTTGCAGAAAGAAAACATAATCATTATCTCTAAACATGCCAACATATCCAAAGGGACTAAGAAGGGATTCAGAGAGATATTAACCAATTTTCAGAAAACCGCCTGATCCTCCAGCAGCAAAGGTGGGGGAAAGAAGGTGGGATGCAAGAATGACGGCGAGATGGACAACAAACATGGAACGTTATGGTGAGTACATAACTTCTCAATGTTATGTTGTTCTATCTTGCCTTCATTCATTGCTAGTTGGGACAGCATCCCTAGCACCTTCTTTCTTGGGTGGCTCAAGGGACAGAACTCTTCAGAACAGCAAACCCAAAAGAGGCCCTGTTCCTGGAGGCCAAATCAACTTTGTAATGAGTGAAAACAGTATGAGGCTTTACCCATGTTGCTACTACACAAATGGAATCCATAGGTAGCCTTGGCTAAAAGGCATATGAGGTAGATATAGTCCTTGTGTAATAGCCTTTCACTTTTCCTGGAAGTTCTCTGTTCTGAGCCCTGTATGTACAAGTTATACAATCATTAAGCCATTTAGAAAGTGTGATCTTAGATACTGGGTACCCTCTCTTTTTGTCTCAAAAAGATACAAATACTTGGTCTGACTTTCTGAAAACTTTTGTTCTATGCAGATAGAAATGCAGTTGTCTATGTACGTCTAACTGGTGTAGTTTATATTCTGCCTTGTTGCCATAGTTTGGGAAGAAAACAGGTAAGTCAATGGACTGATTTAACTTGGCTTCTGAACACACCTTTGGTAGGAACAATGGGTTGGTTTGTAAGGAAACTCTATCTTTGTGAAAAGTCATGTACAGGGGCGTATAAAGAAAGCTTGAAATTCAGACACTCATCTCGCAGACGTAATGCCAAGCAACAGTGCTGTCTTCTATGACAAGAATTTTATATCACATGATGATGCAGATTCAAAGGGAGGTAGAATCAATAGAGATAAAACAAAATTTAGGTCCCATGGTGCTGGAGGTTCTTTCACTGGAGGCCTTAGTAAAAATGTACCCTTTAAGAATGCCTTACAAAGTCTGTGGGACATAATATTTAGTCCCATTTCCCCATATGATACTTTGATATAGCAGCTAATTGAACTCAAATTGTAGCCACTGTTGCACCTTCATTACAAACTTAGCCAGAAAAGCTAAGACTGCTGTTATAGGGGCAGTAAAAGGATCCATGTGGTTGTTGAAAGCCCAGTGGGAAAATCTCTTCCACTTGCTAGAATATAATTTCCTGGTTGATGCTTTATGAGACAAAATCAATATATGTTTTACTGCAGTGTAAATGTCAGGGAGCCTGGCTATATGTGGAACTGGAGCAGCCAAGCTGTCAATTTGAGGGTTTGTACTGATGGATGGAGCATTCCTGACGGATGAGTCAGAAGGTCCAGAATCCATGGCTCCTCCTGGAGATGGGGCCACAGAAAGGGGAACCAAATTTGACAAGACCAGTATGGTGCGATGAGTATTATCCTGCTTCTCAACGTGCTGGCTTTCTGAAGGACCTTTAGTATCAAGGGAAAGGGAAGGAAAGCATAGAGGAGACCCGGGGGCTAATCATGTACAAGTGCTTCCCTTGGTGACTGCCCCAGAGGGAGGGATCAGGGAAAAGGTGCTGCTGCATTTGGCATTCATGGACATGATAAAAAGATCGCAGCAAGGCTGGCCCCACTTGCGGAAAATCTGTTCCTCAACTTCCTGCTTTAGAGATCACTCATGAGGCATTAAAATAGCTCTGCTGAGTTTGTCTGCTATCACGCTGGACTTCCCTGGGATGTGTGTTGCTGTCAGAAGGCATTGTGAAGAGACTGCCCAATGCCATACTCTCTGTGCCTCTCGACATAGGGAGTAGGACTTGGTTCCTCCTTGTTTATGTATCACACTACTGACATATTGTCTGTCTGAATTGCAATTGTTCCTAGTGGAAGGGAGTCCTGGAATGCCTGCAATGCCAAAAGCACTGGTCTCATGTCTACGACAATGATATGCAAGTGTTTTTTATGTCCCTGCCAAACACCTTGGATAGTCCTTCCCAGATAATGCCCCCCCCCTATCTGGGAAGCGTCCGTGGTCACTGTGGTTGCCAGTTGCGTGAAGACAAATGGTTGGCCTGAAGTCAACTAATTTGAGTGAAGCCACCAGCGCAGCTAGAGGTACCAAAATTATTGCAGCCGCCATGGTAGCCAAAACTTTCAAAACCATCTTCGCCTGTACTTTCTTCTTGGATACAAGGTTCTTGATTTGATGATGCAAGGCTTGAATCCTCTCGGGGGGGGAGTTTGGCCAACATTTTTCTTATGTCCAAGTCTGATCCTATAAATACGATATGCTGTGATAGCAACAAGGCAGAGTTTTCTAAGTTTATTGTGATGCCTAGCTGAGAGCACAGAAGAATGGTTGTGTCCCTCGCTCTTATTAGTAGTTGCTTGGTGGTGGTGGTTAGGAGCCAGTCATCTAAATATGGAAACACCTGGAATCCTAGCCGCCTCAAGTGAGCTGTAACTACTGCCATGCATTTGCTGAACACTCTGGGGGCTGTAATAAGACCAAAGGGCAGAGCTTGAAACTAGCCAGGCATGTGGGTAGAGGGACAAGTGACCCCCGACTGCCTCCAGAGACAGACAGGCGGGCCTCCTCTCAGGAGCGCAGAAAGGGTTTTCCAAGGAAGGAATCCATGTCCCCCTGGTTCTGCGGACCCTCTCTGCCACATGGTCAGTGTCTTCCATTGTTACTTGCCCCTTTGACCCTGGGGGAAGAATCACCATGTGTGTTCGGGAAAGCTCTTTGGGACTTACAGAACCACATCCCCCCCCCCTCTGACCTTTGGGATAAGGTCTAGTAGGGAGGGCGAAACAGACTCCAACGGCAGACGGTCTCTTTCCATCCTGCTCACACCTGGGTAAGATCTCTTTAACTCTGGACCCAAACAAAGACAAGCCATCGAAAGGGGTGTTAATAAAGGAAGACTTGAAGGGTTCTGCGAAATCGCATAAGCGCAGCCAAGAATGTCTCCTTAAGGAAATTCCTGTACCCGCTGCCCTACTCACTCCATCGGCCGCATAGGAAATAAGTCACATGGAAGAGTTTACAGCAGAATTTAAGGTGGAGAGCTGGGAGGAAACATTATCTGAAACCCCTGCAGCTACAGTACCTTGAAGGGTTTCTCCTAGGTCCTTCAAGGGATCCCTCTGCAGTCTAATGAAATGGGTCAGGTAGTTCAGCGAGCTAAGGGTAAATGCCGCTGATGAAAACATATGCTTTCCATATCTGTCCATCATTCGAGACTCTCTGTTCGGTGGATGAACAGATGAGGAAGTCTCTGATAATCCCTTCTTTGTGGCTGCTGCCACAACCATAGCATCTACCGGGACACCCTTGCTAAGGAACTCCTTTTCCAAAGCCGCTGTGATTAATTTATTTGGTGTCCTAAGAACAGGTTCATTGAACCCAGAGAGCCCCACGCCTTTTGACTAACCACATTCATTAACTGTTTGAAAGGCGGAGACACCCAAAAGGTGGAAGGGTGAGACCCAAAAGCCTCCAGGTACACCAACTCGTCCTCAGAAGGGTTGATGGGCTTCCAGCCACCTCTCTGTTTAAGGATCTCCAGGATGTCCACAAAGGAGACATTCTCAAAAGGTGACCATGGGAACCCTTCTGACTCATTAAGGTTAGTGTCTGAGGTGATGGACTCCTCCAGGGAGTCTAGGTGCCTCCTCCTGCACAACCTTTTCCGAGGGACCTCCTCAGAGGGGTACTCTGGAGAGGTTCTGGAAGAGATAGTTTCACCCACTGGGGCATCCTGGGGCTTAGGGTCTCTATGCTTGGTTGGGAGCAATGGGGCTGAGACTGTCACTGGCACTTTTGGGGGAAGAGTACTTGGACCAGCGAGCGGAGAAGTCTGAGGTGACAGCACTCTCTTCATCAGCTTGAAAGCTTCCCTCACTCCATTCCGAAAAAATCCCTGGCTCTGAGGAACCAGAAGACAGACCCCGAACCAGAGTGGTTGTCTCTGAAGCTGATGTAGGAGCCGAGCTCAACCGTGCCGAGGCCCTGAGAAGAAGACTCGGGTTGGATATCTGTCTGATCTGACTCTCCTCACCGGACCCTATGGGAGAACGTCGGATCCTAGACTCCTCAAATTCCAATGGAATCGAGGAAGTTGGAGCAGCTGTTGGAACCGATGATCCTGTAGCAGGTCACGGTCCCGATGGTTCTGCTGCGATCGGGTCCAAACACTCTGGCTCCAAAACCCCAGATCGGGTTGCAGGTGGAACCAAAGAAGGGGACGTGGATCTTTGTTGGCTCCAGTTCTCTCTGGGTCAGAGTCAACAAAATTTTAGCTAGCCATGGCGTCCGTAGGAGTCTCATCACCACCCACTCCACGTCATCATCCAATAAACCTCTGGAGGATCGAGAGGACAAGGTTGGAGACCTCACTGTCTGCAGAAGTGGAGACCTCAAATTCACAGATACCAGTTCCAATATAGGCGTCCGGGTCCGAAACTGGAACTCTGTCGGCTCCGAAATCACAACTGGTGCTGAAGAGGGAGATTTTTTCGTGAACCAAGAGCCCTTGATTCTGAGCTAAATTCTTTAGGAATTTATGTGGGTGGCTCCAATGAAGAAGTCCTTTTCACTGACTTATCTGGTCTAGAAGAAGGGGATTTGTCAGTAGATCTAGTGCTCTGAGTCCCTTCTAAAGCCTTTGCAAAGGGGGGGTTATAATATGCCTCTCACAATCAGCTTATTTTTACACTCCATTAAAACTCTGGAGCTAAAGGTGTGACAAAAGGAACAGGACATTTGTAAATGGAGGGCACCCAAATAGTATGCACAACTGGTATGGTCATCTGTTTGAGACATCTTCTGACTACGCTTGTCGCATTTCTTGAAACCCACAGGTTTTAATTCTTTAGGATCCTTTGACACGTTTTAAATACACACAACAACCAAAAGGAAATAGAGAAACTGTAACAGTCTCCCTTTTTTATTTAAACAGATTTTCAACCAACTAAGCAAGGGGAGAGAGAAGTTCTCTAATTAAAACAAACTACTCCTACTAACAGGAAAAATGTTAATGAATAAGGAAAACTGTAAAGGGGGAGGGCCCTCAAGTTAAACTGGCTGCAGGGATCCCTCTAACTTAAACAAGCTACCCTATAAGAGGGGATTAACCAAGCACTCTGCATAAAATGAGCCTGGAAGCTGAGATAGGGAAGGTTCAATAACAACAAAGCCTAGAGAAAAAAATGACAGCCAACACAAGAACCAGCAAACAGTAGTGAACTAAGCAAGCACCACTAAAAGTATTTTATAGGTTGAACAACAACAGTAAATACTAAGTTTTATCAAAAAAGAGCAAAAGAACAAATATATATAAAAAGTTATTTCCACTTAGCCAGAGCCTGCATGGAAGTCACCTGATCTTATTTAGCGGCAAACGAGATCTGGGTAATCTTCTCTGAGCATCATGGGATAGGGTATAGCCATGAACCAGTGGAAGCTCTTGAGCTTTTGAATAATGCTGAGTCAGAACCAATTCTCGTTTCCGAACCCAACCAGCAGTGAATGAAGGCGAGATAGGACAACATAACATAAAAAGGTCTGCAAGATGTGACATAGGCTCAAATGGAGATGACAGAAATCAATTGTATAAAAGATTAATCTGCCAAACAGTGTATGACTGTAACACAAAAACTGGAACTAGACATTATACGTAAAAGGTGAGAATAATAATCCCCTCAAGAATACGATTCTTTTTATAATATCTTTAAACATTAATGGTTTCAAAGATAAATACAAAAAAGAAAGAATGTTGTTGTCTTTAGGCAAAGATTGGCAGTAGATTTTGACGAACGCCGAGATGCCAGCTCAACGTTCAACCTTCAATGAAGGCACGCCTATTTACGCATGTCTTTCGAATGCCCACCCAACCGTGGGGAGGACATGCAGATTCCACACAGAAGGCACACCCCACACTCCAGCCAAGAATCGAACGGGAGAACCACTTGCTGTGAAGCAACAACGTTACCGCTGCATCACCACGGAATCACAAAAAAGAAAGAATAGTGAACTATATTAAAAATGTCGAGTGCAAATAGCCACTCTACAAGAGACACACTTGGAAAGTAATAACATGGGAATTTGATAAAGAAAGGTTTTCAGGATGGTTATTCAGCGGAATACCTAGGGCAAAGCAAGAGGAGCTCCAACAGTAATAGAAGAGGATAAAAAAGACAATAATGCTAGATTTGTAGAACTAATGGGTTACTAGCAAGGGAGGAGGATTACACTGGCATGTATTTGTGTTCTACCAGAAATGGATATAATGGAGCCTAAGAAAATTTCTAGGAGAAATAATTAGAAGTTATGTACTTACCATAACGTTCCATCTGAGTAGGTAAACTTCATTTGTCAGCAACCTATGGGTTATCGGATCCATATCGGATCTGAGCCGGCAGCTTCCAACAGCTGAGATCCGAGCTCCAAGCTCCTCCCCCTTGCCCATAATCCCCTGCTATCCCTTCCTGACCTCAGATCGAGTTTGCCTATCCATAGACCATACGATACCAAGAACCATCTCCCTACTCTAACCTGGAAGAATCTGCCATGGCAGCAGGAGTCTTTTGAACATCCATATAGGCTAGGGGGACGGAGGGAGGGACGGTTGCTGACAAATGAAGTTTACCTACTCAGATGGAACATAACTTCTAAATCTGAAGTACTTAACTTCATTTGTCCATCAACCTATGGGACAGAGTCCCCAGCTACCTGATTCTTGGGAGGTCCTCATGGAAGGATGTTCCGGATCACTGCAGAGCCAAAGGATGCTCTCCCCCTGGAGACAATATCCAATTTTTAATGATTTATAAATGTATGAGATGAAGCCCAAGTGGCTGCTGAACAAATGTCATCCAACGACACCCTAGATCGAAAGGCTGCAGAGGTAGAGATTGATCGAGTAGAATGGGCATGGACTCCTTGAGGTGGCAAGCCGGCCCGAACTCTCATATGCCAAAAGAATACATTGGGAAATCCATCTGGACAATGTGACTTTTGAGACAGGTTTTCCCAAGGAGGGCTTAGCAAAGGATACAAAAAGTTGGTCAGAATTCCTGTGGTCAGCTGTCCTGTGCAAATAGAATCTTAGTTGCCTATGTACGTCTAGCGAGTGCAACTTGTATTCACCTTTGTTTTGGTAATTTGGGAAGAAGACTGGCAAATTAATTCACTGGTTGATATTGCAATTTTGGGCAGGAAGGAAGGATTGGTCCTGAGTGAGACTCTATCTTTGTGGAAAACCAAATACGGTGGCTTGGCGCAAAGGGCTTGAAGCTCAGAGACCCTTCTGGCCGAAGTAATGGGAATGAGAAAAGCTGACTTCCAAGTATTTCAGATCCACCTAAGTTGGAGGCTCAAAGGGAGGAGCTGTTAGAGACTGAAGTACAAGAGTTAAATCCCAAGGAGGGACTGCATCTTTTACCGGAGGTCTTAGTAAGAAGGTGCCTTTTAGGAAGGTCTTACATAATTTGGACGACGTCAGAGGGCCGAGATCATTGCCAACATGATAATGAAAGATTGCGGCCAACCGGACTTTGACCATAGAAGAGCTAACACCTTGGTCGAATAACCCTGACAGAAAATCAAGTACTGCTGGCAACGGAGCTGTAAAGGGATCTAAGTTCCGATGCTCTGCCCAAACAGAAAAACGCTTCCATTTGCTATTATAGATTATTCTAGTAGATGGCTTGTGAGTGGCTACTAGAATAGCCTTGACAGGGGACAAGATACTAGGAGTCCTAGCTCTCACTGGAACTGTATCAACCAAGCTGTGAGCTTGAGGTTGTCCAGGTTCGGGGTTAGAGCGAAGTAATCACTGCACTTTGCATTCGAAGGAGAGGCAAAAAGATCGCAATGAGGTTGACCCCATTTGGAGAAGATTTGCTTCGCTACTTTCGGATTCAGAGACCACTCGTATGGTGACAGGATGGGTCGACTTAGTCTGTCTGCTAAAATGTTGGACCGTCCCGGAATGTGCGTCGCTATGAGAAAGTGGTTGGTGGACGTAGCCCATTCCCACACTCTCATGGCCTCCCGACAAAGTGGATAGGACCTGGTTCCCCCTTGTTTGTTGATATACTAGACGACCGACATGTTGTCTGTCTTTATCGCAATTGTCCACAAGGGAAGAAGGCTTAAGGCTTTGAAGTGCTTGCAACGCCAAAAGCACCGCTGTCATCTCTAGGACATTGATATGCAATAAGGTCTCCGACTGGTTCCACATGCCTTGGACGGTCCTGCCCAAGCAGTGCCCCCCCCACCCGAGGCGAGAGGCGTCCGTGGTCACTGTGGCTAGAGGAGGGGGCACACTGAAGGGGCGTCCCTTCTGGAGGTCCGAGGACTGGAGCCACGATAAGAGGGCTTTCTTGCACACCCTGCTGAGAGGAACGGGAAAGCTCAAGGGATGTAGCAGCAAGGACCATTGGACTTGTAAAGTCCATTAAAGAACTCTCATGTTCAAGCGCGCCATGGGTAGTAGGCTGATGGTTGCCACCATCGAGCCTAGAGCCCTCAGGACCAATTCTGCAGGGGGAGCTGGGGATTGTAGAAGGGCCAGTACATGGAATTTCAGAGTTTGTAGCTGGTCCAGAGTCAAGAAGGCTAGAAGCTGGTTTGTGTTCAATCTGGCTCCGATGAAATGTAGGATTTGAGTCAGAAGAAGGGAAGATTTCCCAATGTTGATCGTGATCCCCAGCCGGGGAGCTAGTCGGAGAAAGTAATCCCTGGCCGTGCAAAGTAAATGCCTGGTGGGGGCGGTCAGGAGCCAGTCGTCCAGGTACGGGAAGACCTGAATTCCCTGGAGTCTCAGGTGGGCTGCTACAACAGTTAACACTTTGGTGAACACCCTGGGGGCTGTGGTGAGACCAAAGGGAAGGACCCTGAATTAGTAGTGGCTGGCTCCCAGCCGGAAGCGGAGAAACCTCCTGGATCATCTGTCCATCAGAATGTGGTAGTACGCGTCCTTGAGGTCTATGGAGCACATCCAGTCATTCTCCTGCAGAAGGGGGAGAATGGATTGAAGTGTGACCATCAGGAACTTTTCTTTGGCTACTGACAGGTTCTGGAAGGACAGGTCGAGGATTGGTCTCAAGTCTCCCGTCTTTTTTGGCACCAAGAAGAACCTGGAGTAGAAGCCTGATCCGGACTGGACTAGGGGGACGTGCTGGATTGTTCTTTTTTCTAGCAGCCGAAGTATTTCCTCGGCTGCCACCTCCCTCTGATTGGGTGGGGCATCGGGAAGGTTTCGGGAACTGAGAGGGGAATTGAGAAAGGGGATTTTGTAGCCTCTGGATATGATCCGAAGCACCCAGCGATCTGTTGTAATGGACTCCCAAGCTGCCAGGTGCCTCGAGAAACACCCCCGACTGCCGCCAGAGTGGAGCAGTCGAGTAACCCCTCAGGGTTGCTGCTTGGGCCGATCAGAGAAAGGTTCTCTGGACCCAAAGTTCTTCGGGCCCCTCTGCCTCTAGGGCGGCATCCACCCTGTCGTCCTCTGTCTCTGAAAGATGAGGGGTCCGGAGCGAAACGGGACTGTTGAGACTTCCGGAACCACATCTTCTTCTGTCCCTTTTGGTTCCTGGAGAAGGACCTCTGGGGAGCAGAGAAGTGGACTTCAACAGCAGACAACGTCTTCCCATCTTTTTTGCATTGGATCAATGTGTCACGTATGGTCTTGCCAAAAAGGGCAGAAGGGCAGAACCATCAAACGGGGCATTAGCGAACAACGTCTTAAAGAGTTCTGTGAAATCACAGTGCCGGAGCCACGCCTGTCGCCGTAGGACGGCGCCTACTCCGCTAGCTTTAGCGGTTCCTTCCGTGGCATGGGATAGTAACCATATAGAGGTATTGGAGATAAATTTGAGAGTGGCCATTCGGGTAGAGTACACTTTCTTGTCCTCCACCAACATGAACTCTGGAGGCAACCCAGTGTATTCTTTGATAAGATCCCGCTGGAGCCGAATCACGTGTGCCATATAATTCAGCGACCTCACAGAGAAGGTGGCTGAAGCAAACACCCGCTTCCCCAGACGGTCCATCGTCCGAGACTCCTTGTCTGGAGGATGGACCGAGGAACTCTCCTGGGCCAGTTCCCTTTTGGTGGCCATCGCCACCAACATGGCATCTACTGGGGCTCTCTTGCTCCAACATGACCTGTCCAAAGGGGGGCTAAGAATTTTGTCTGGCCTCTTTGGAATGGCCTCCACAGTGTCCGGTTCCTTCCATGCCCTGGTAGTAATCAGGTCTACCAGGGGATCGGCGGGAGCGGACACCCAAGAGGTAGACGGGGCCTGCTTCAAACCTACTTGTCAGAGGAAGGTTTTGGGGCAGACCACCCCCCCTGATCTGAACCATCTCCATAATGTCTCCGAAGGAGACGTCTTCGGGGGGTGACCTTGGAGAACCTTCCACTTCCTCCAAGTCTGTGTCCTCTGTCAAGGACTCAGGGGAGTCCACTTGCCTCCTCTTGCACTTGCGTTTGTGAGGGACCTCCTCAGTAGGGCTGTCCGAAGAGGCCTCACCAACCACATCCTGTTCCAGCAAGGGAACTATCTGGGACGTCTGAGCAAGCTGTCCCTGGGGCGGGTGATGGAAGGCAGACCCGTCTGAGAGGGAGTGCAGGGTGGAGCCGTAGCTGAAGCCGGGGCCTGGAATCCCTCGACAAAACCCTCTCTACGACGTCGAATGCCGAAGGAGAGCCGCTCTCCCTAGGATCCGAGAGCAGACCCTCCCTCAGATCCGACATGCGGATCGGAGCCAACGCAGTCTGATCCGAAGGGCCAGTATGCTCTGACCGAGACAGAGCCAAAGCCATACTGACACCTCCGGATCCGAAGCTTAGCTCTCGGCTCCGAGAGGTCGGATCCAAAGAACGTGGCCCCTACAGACTCGAAGGTGCTATCGGCGCCGAAGTACCCGATACTATCGGCGCCGACAATCCCCCGGCTCCGACGCTACCCAGCTCCGAGAGCTCTGAACCCTGGTAGTGGGTCAGAGAAGGAGCAATCGGGGTGAAAAAGGGGGTCGAGCTCCCCCCGGAGGGGGGGGCAAGAGCACTCCCATCTGCAGCTGAGCCTGGAGAAACCTACACATCATCCGGTCCAAGTCTGCGTCGGACATACTGCGGGTAGACCTTGATGAGGCCAGCGAGGCGGGCTGTGAGTGCAGCCTCGATGACCTAGAAGGCGACTGGGTCTCCTCCTCCTCCGGCCCCAGGGAGAAGTGGGGGGATCGGAGCCGGGAAGAAGACTCAGAGGCCCTGGGAGGAAAAACCCATTTGGCTGGTTGGGCCAATGCAGAAGCTTCGGCCCGCCGCTTGTGGTGCTTTTCCCGGCATTTCTCCTTTCTGGCTTCCCTCTTCTCCTGGCCCAAGGTGGGAGGTTGAGTCCCGGCCAAGGGAAGGGGAATAGCAGGTGGCGCTGCCGCAGCCACAGCAGGTGCCACAGAGGGGCCGGAGGATGAAGCCGGGTCCGGGGGCAGAAGTCCTGCCAGAATCGGCTTTGTTCTCCGGTCTTTAAGGGCCCTGGGGTTGAACGCTGTGCAAATAGTGCAGCCGGAGGAAAGGTGTTTAACCCCAAGGCATAAAACGCACCAAGTGTGGCCATCCGCTGGGGACAGCTTATGGCCACACTCAGTACACTTTGAGAAAAATGTTTTGGGTGCCTCTGCCATACCTATCAATGAAAAACAACACACTCGCTAGGCCCCAAAACCACACACCCTAACGTAAACACGGGGGGGGATACAAAAATTAGATCAATAAAGCCTTAACGCTACTGGGAGTCTACTTAACACACACAAAATTTCTGATTAGACTAAGAAAAAAGAAAGATTTTTCTCACAAATCCACAGATACCACGCCTGGAAGCTCGATCAAGCTGCTGAAGATAACCGCGGCAAACTAGATCTGCGGTCAGGAAGGGATAGCAGGGGATTATGGGCAAGGGGGAGGAGCTTGGAGTTCAGATCCTAGCTGTTGGAAGCTGCCGGCTCGGACCAGATATGGATCCGATAACCCATAGGTTGATGGACAAATTAAGTCAACTACTTCAGATTCAGCTTTCAGCAATGAATATTACTTATAGGTGGGGACTGGAATTTGATTTGAAAAAGTGAAGATGCATCTGTGGTTCCCAGAAAAGAAAATATAACAAAAGAGGGTACTGTTTTAAGAAATTTATGAAAATATATTGCATGGAAGATGTCAATTCAGTACTAGGATTTTGGAGTGAATTACCATATTATTCCCCAAAATAAAAAAAACTGGGCTAGGCTAGACAGAAGTTACATTTCACAGGAACATGTGCATTTAACTGAAGGTCTTGATATGCACTCAATAACTATTTCAGATCATGCGCCAATAACAACTAAAATAAAAACACAGGGTAATGAAATAAAAATGAGACACTGGCACTTTCCCACCGATCTGTTGAAAAGAGAGGAATTTAAGGAATAGGTTGTGACATACAGACAATAGGCAAAGGGGGCGCGAATATATAGGAGAAAACTGGTAAAGGAACCAAGGTACTGGGAGCAAATGACTAGAGAGGGAAAGGAAATAGAATGGGAAGATGCCAAGAACTTATCTGGACTGCAGGTTAAGAGACTGCCTTTGCTTTCAGGGATTGATTTCAGAGGATAGGCAAAGAGAAAGAAGGGGGAGGTCCTAAATGAAAGACCAGCAGTGGTAGAGTTTTTAGCAGAATCTAGAACAGGACAATTAACTGTTAAGACAGGAATAATTAGCAGACCTTATAAAATATTGCATGATAACTATAAGAATCAAATCAGAGGAGGTTAGGAAGGAATGGGAAGAGAGATTGGATAAACAAATGACAAAAAAAAACAATGAGGGGATATATGTATGTCTCCCAAATATGCAACAAAACCTAGAAGATTTAAGATCTTTAAAAAGTCCAAACTTCACAAACCAGCGAAAAGTAAACCAAACCACAGGAAAAATGCTCCGATTAACAAACCACTTTATTCACAATAATCCTTGAAGTGCGAAACGTACACATACACTTTTCGTTGCTAAAATCCAGCTAACTTCCTCAGAAGACAAAATAATGCAAACCACAGTGTGTTTAAATAGTCACCCTAACCCATAATAAATCAATTAATCCATTAATTTTGCTTAATTAGAAGTAGGCTTGGTAGTACAATTGTAACCCCTAATTTGCATGATAAAGTTGTATATGCAAACTGGGCTTTAATCTTGATTTAAAACAAACAAGTGCTAGTAAGTATATAAAAACAGAAAAATGTTTAAAAGGAAACATATATATTAAAAAGAAAGAAACTGCTTCCATTATTTAAACGGCAAACACCACGAGGGAAACTAGTTATTTTAAAAATCATCGCTGTGTCAGCGGAACGTGATACTGGTATGGCTTGGGTTTAAAAGATCCTTACATTTTGCTCGTTAATGAAGAAACTCACGGGACACCCACTCGCTTAAAATATAAAGGTTTAGTAACCTTAATTAAAACATACACTAGTTTAAATATACTCAGTTTGGTAGTAGTGTACTATAATAAAAATAAAAATAAAAAATAAAAATAGAAATAGAAGTGTGGTTATCTATATCTCAACACTCAAACAATGCGTAGCATTGTAAGCAGAGTTATGATTAATACTCAATAACTGGAAAGTATATAGGTATATAGTATGATGTAATGGCAATAAACAATGTACAATTTAATAACAATAAAACATGTATAGTAGACTATAATAATTAGTTTAACTAATAATACATGGGTATTAATATATACATATGTATATTTTCATTATGTTTATTATTATAGTTATTGTATCGTCATTGTACTCAATGGAATCGTTTATTAATAGCCTTAATCTGCTCTAGTTTTTATTAAGGTATATACAATGAGTACACCGGCTTATAAGTTGTATCATGAATATTAAACCCTAGTTTAGACCAATTTAAAACATTTTAGCTATAATACTAAAATATTAAATATTAGATATTAAATATATTGCATTAATTAATAAATAGTAAAATAAATAGATAGATAAATAAATTAAATGTTATAAATTATTTATCATAAATTTATTATTATATTACAATTTAAAATATTTTAAGAATATCCTAAAACATTTCAGAATATTTCAAAATTCCAACAAACTATCCTAAGACATTCCAGAATAATTCAAAATTATAAATTATACCTATCTAGGACTGGGCAAGTAATTAATTAAGTGATTTAAAATATTATAAATGTTACTAATATTATCTTTCCAAGTTCTTTAGTCTTAAAATACATTTAATAGACGACAACTGAGTGTTGAGATATAGATAACCACACTTCTATTTCTATTTTTTATTTTTATTTTTATTATAGTACACTACTACCAAACTGAGTATATTTAAACTAGTGTATGTTTTAATTAAGGTTACTAAACCTTTATATTTTAAGCGAGTGGGTGTCCCTTGTCTTTCTTCATTAACGAGCAAAATGTAAGGATCTTTTAAACCCAAGCCATACCAGTATCACGTTCCGCTGACACAGCGATGATTTTTAAAATAACTAGTTTCCCTCGTGGTGTTTGCCGTTTAAATAATGGAAGCAGTTTCTTTCTTTTTAATATATATGTTTCCTTTTAAACATTTTTCTGTTTTTATATACTTACTAACACTTGTTTGTTTTAAATCAAGATTAAAGCCCGGTTTGCATATACAACTTTATCATGCAAATTAGGGGTTACAATTGTACTACCAAGCCTACTTCTAATTAAGCAAAATTAATGGATTAATTGATTTATTATGGGTTAGGGTGACTATTTAAACACACTGTGGTTTGCATTATTTTGTCTTCTGAGGAAGTTAGCTGGATTTTAGCAACGAAAAGTGTATGTGTACGTTTCGCACTTCAAGGATTATTGTGAATAAAGTGGTTGGTTAATCGGAGCATTTTTCCTGTGGTTTGGTTTACTTTTCGCAGATTTAAGATCTTTGCTTGGAAGTGTTTACATAGGTATTTTTATACCCCAAGTAGACTCCAAAGAATTTTTCCTCAGGTAGACAGCAAATATTGGATGCAAGATGGGGAAGAAATAGGTAACTGGGAACATATTTTCTGGGAGTGTAATGAGTTGGCAGACTAAAGATTCCCTCAGACTGCTCTGTCAGAGATGCTGGGTGAGCAAATTGGAGTAAACAGAAATTGAACTATGATACAGAATCGGAATTGCCTAAGCATAGTAAGGCCTTGCTGAGTCTAATTATGATGGCTGCCAAAAAATCAATTAATAGAAAATGGAATCAAAGTCTAAACCAACTTTACTAGAAGTAGCTAAGATAGTAACAGAGATAAAACTACTGGAAATGAAATCTTTAGAAAAGGATGGGAGCAAATTACACAGGAAAAAAATGGTACATGTGGGATCAATACATGCAGAGGAGGAACAAGGTTTAAAAGAAGGCAGGATTTGAATGAGCTATATAATGGTTGACTGCCAATGACTAGATATATTAAAAGTGATGTATAATGTTTGCAGCCTTAGTTGTGTCGGCATGGTTTGTAACTTCTAATGTTTGCAACTGAGATTGTGTCGCTATGGTTTATTTTTATTTATATGCATGTAAGACTGCCTATGTCGCGCATTTTTATTTATTTTACATTTGTTTACCAGGATAGTCTGACTGGATATATGTCCATTTTCAGCGGAGGCCCAGGGAGAAAAGCTCCAAATCGACAGACTTACATAGATAACATTAGAAAGTATAAAACAATTGACTATGTACAATGGTTAGTGGTGTTCCCTAACTGGGACTCACAATTCACTCGGTCAGACGCATTTAAACAACATTAGAAAGTATAAAACAAGTGATTATGTACAATGGCTAATGGTGTTCCCTAACTAGGACTCACAGTTCACTCGGTCAGACTTTTAAAATGCAAGAGACATCAGATTGGTTGCATAGCTTGGTGAAGTGGTTACATGTTGCGGTATACAGAGATTATATTTGCAGTTAATAACTTAATCAGGGTTTGTACATGGGCAAAGCCAGTTCTCTTTGAAATACTATTTGAGTTTTTTTTTTTTAAGGAGACTTATGGATGATTGTAGGGTTACATTACTTGGCAACAAATTCCAGGTTTTGCCAACAAAGTTGGCATACAGGGACTCACCAGCAGCATTATTAGCTTTGTGGGTTTGGACCAGTAGTTTGTTGGCTGATTGTAGGGATCTTAAGTTGCTGTATGGCTTAATGATATTTACAAGTGAGGGGGTATCCTCAGGGTGGTACAACATTTTGTGTGCTATTAAGAGTTGATTAAACTGAATTAAGCTGGGCAGTTCTAGCCACTCTAGTTGTGTCAGGTTCTGGCAATGGTGGGTTCTATAAGTGGAGCCAGTAGCAAATCTAGCAATATGGTTGTAGCTATGGGAGAGCTTACCTAGCTCAGATTTGTTGAGGTTTGAGAGTACTGGCGAGGCATATAAAAGAGTAGAGAGGAGGTGTGACTGGGCGATTGCAGTCCTAGCCAGTGAGGTTAAAAATGTTTTGTTTCTATACAGTGACCCAAGCTTCTTATTTATGGTCTGTATGGTTTTGTTGACCTGTAGGTCAAATTTAAGATTGTTGTCTATGATAACCCCTAGGAGCTTAGTGTATTGATCTGGGGAGATAGTGGTACCATTGTTGGACATGACAGAGAAGGAAAGTGTGGCTGATCTACATAAAATGAGCCTGGAAGTGGGGGTGAAGAGTAGAAGTTTAGTTTTTTGGGGGTTCAGCAGTGGGCATTGGTTGACGAGCCATTTCTCAACAGTGCTGAATGCATTTTGGGTTAGGATTTGCAGTTCGGATGGGGAGGTGGCTGAACAATTCAGAAGATCAGAGTGGAATCATCTGCATATTGAATACAGGTGGCTTTAGGGATAGCAGTGTGAAGGTTGTTGATAAAAATAGAGAAGAGTAGTGGACCTAGTATGGAGCCTTGAGGGACACCAAGTGTGAGATGTAGCTGGGTGGAGAGTTTGCCCTGTCATAATACAGCCTGTTGTCTACCAGACAGGTAGGACTGAAACCACTGGATTGAGTGCATATTGAGGGAAACAGACTTGAGAGAGAGAATGAGAAGTTCATGGTTGACCATGTCGAAGGCTTTTGATAGGTCAAGAAAGAGAGAGGAGGATAGCCTATTGTTATTCTTGCTTTGGTTTATGGCGTTAGTAAAGGAGAGGAGGGCTGAGGAGGTGCTATGGTGTGGCCTGAAGACATGCTGGGAGTTGGACAGTAAGTTATTCTGTGTAAGGTACTGCATTAGTTGCTTGTGTACACATTTCTCCATTATTTTGGCTAATGGGGAAAGAATGGCAATGGGTCTATAGTTGGATATGTCAGTAGAACGTCCACCTTTGTGGAGTGGAATGACATGGGATATTTTCCAGAGGGAGGGAATAGTGCTTTCGGATAAGGTTCTGTTGATTAGGATAGATATGGGATATGCAATGGCATCTGCTGCTATTTGTAGGTATTCTGCAGGGAGGAGGTCAGCAGCGAGGGTGGTAGGTTTTAGATTTTTTTATAAGTGTTTTGATAAAATTACTGGATATCGGTTGGAAGCTAAATTGGGGGTGATTGTTGGTAGTTTAGGGGTGTGGTTTAAGTTTGTGGGGGTTTAGTTGATTTGCCAGGGATTGTATTGTTTCGGTGAAAAAGTTATTATAAGCGGCAGCTATGGTCTCAGGGGAGCTATTGGTGTGGTTAGCTGGGGTTGGGGTGGTAGAATGACTTGGATGTAGAAGTTGGTTTAGGCCTGCCCAGAACTTTTGAGGGTGGTTTGGTGTTTTTGAAGGAGGTTATGGTAAAAGCTTTTTTTTATCTAGTAAAATAGATTTTTTTATCATTCCTGAGTTGACAATATTTTAAATAGTCAAGTGGGGCTTTGGTTGACCTCCAGCTGGCCCAGGCCTTGTTTCTTGTTTTGATTTTAGATTTGGTATCTTTTGTGAGCCATGGTGCTGTGTTTGATCTACATTTTATTGTACATGCTGGAGCATGAGCATCAAGGATGCTTAGGAATTTAGTGTTAAAGTGAGTTATAGCCTCTTCTGGTAGATTTTTTAGTACTGACCAGTCAACTGCTTTTAGTTCATTTAGGAAAATAGCAGCGTCAACATTTTTTCTGTTTCTAATTGTTTTATATTTGGTCTGGTGGGGGGTTACTGCCTTATGTTTTATGATATAGGTTAGTAGATGGTCACTAAGGTCATCAGGGAGAGTGCCAGCTGTGTACAGTTGGGGTCTGTTAATAACTAGGATCCAGTCTAGGATACTTTCCCGATTGGTTTGTTTATCCTGGTGGGAGAGGTTATGGTCTGTTTAAACCCAGATAAGTTTATAGGGGTGAGGGGGGGCTCGGAGGAGTAAAAGCCAATCGGTATTGAAGTCACCAAGAACTATGGTTTATTGGGGATAGGTAGTGGATAACCAATGAAGGATATCCTCCAGAGTATTTAAGTTGTTGCTTGGTGGAATATATGCACAGACGATGTTCAAGCATTTGTTATGGTTAATCTGTAATTTGGTTATGAGGAGTTCTGCATTACTGAATTGGGGTGGTTGAATTGTTTCTCCATTAACAGAATATTTTTGTATAGGACTGCTATCCCACCTCCTTTCCTTGTAGTGCGGTCTAAGCGGTGAATATTATATCCTGGGGGTAGTATCCCATTATCAGTAGTATTAGGTTTTAGCCAGGTAAGACACAATGTCTGGGGAGTGGGTTTCTAGGAGGGTGTGCAGGCTGGGAATCTTATTGTTAATGCTTCTAATATTCAGGTGAAATGCTAGGAGGGAACTAGTGGGAGTAGAAAGGGGTAGCTTGACTGTGGGGGTTTTGGTAGGGGAGTGAAGGTTATAGGGTGTGGGTGGACCAGGTTGGGCCGGGGTTGGGATGAATGTCCCCACGTATTGTAAGGTTGTAGTGGCAAGATATTCTAAGCTTTAGGAGTTTGTTTATAAGTTTTATATAGTCTTTGTCTTTCAGTTTGTGTTTTGTGGTTTTACAGAGAAGATATTTTATTGATGATGGTAGATTTGGTGTGCCGGGGATAGTAAATTGTTTGGTCTTATGTATGAAGTCATGAGTGGCTGTTTGACCATTTGGGTAGTGAATACCATGGTAAAGCTTTTGTTCGTAAGCAGTAAGATGGTGAAATAAAAATAGTGTAGGCAGTAAGGTGATTAGTATTATTTTATTTGTTTGCATTTTGTTAGGGGGTGGGCCAATTTTGATGGTTGACTGTGCTGACAGTGTGTGGGAGAGAAGGAAATAGGTCAAGGGGGGAGGGCTGTTTAGTGATGTATGAAGTGCTGATTGGTATTTGACATGTGGGGGGGTGGCTAATTTTAGTTTAAATGTAGCACTAGTTGGGGCGGGTGGGGAGCGGAGCAAGCCCAAGGGCAGCGAGGGCAAGCGGAGCGGGGCTAACACTGATTCCAAGTATTCCAAGGCTTTGGTATGTATGGTTGTATGTTAAACTAACTTTTGGCTGTAAACTAATTAGTGTTATGCACCCAATTATGGACTATGTTAAAGCTGTAATTTAAACATTTGCAGGATATTTTGTAGCTGCTGGGTATAATTTTTAGGGCTATGTGTGGGAGAGTAGAGTAAAATTACAGTATTCAGGGTATTATTATGGGTTTAGGAAATAAGATACTAGGGGCAAACTAGGTAATTTAAAAAGCATAGAGGAAGCCAAATTACTGTGGGGACTGCATAAACAGGTGCCTTTAGACCCAGGTCAGCATTATTCAGTACAAAGGAATATTCTGTAGTACAGTATAAGGTATTAACCATTTTAAATTGCAAATCGGACTTCAGAGACTTGTATACTAGTGCACAGTTTCTCAGAGCAGCATCCTTTTCAGGCAGGTGACTCTTTTAGTGGGATAGTTTGAGGGGGGTCTGCCTAGAAACAAAAATTATTAGGAATGAGATCTTTATCAGTACACATAACGTATCACCAAGCAAGCAGCCATTTCCACATTCACTTAAATTATAAGATATAGGGTAAATCAGGAGCTCTGTAAAGCTACGAGGCACAGTACTTGTTACTTTTACATTTGTGGGTCTGCAAACAGTGAAATATATGATTCTACAGTTGATTTATTTTAAACAGAATCAATACCTGTATAGATTACACTAACAAGCACACTATAATGTAGTTACTAATTATGCAAGCCTGTGCACAAAGCCAATTCCATATCTGATACTGTTCTGTTTAAAATAGGTGCAGGACAACAGCAGTCTGCTTCGTTTTACATTTAAAACCCTTTCAGTGAGCAAGTAGCTAAATGAGACTAGGAGCGGACAAACAGTAGGCAGTTCGGATATCAGCAGTCTATAATCACTAACATATCAGATAACAAGAAAGCAGTTCCTTTACACAAAGTCTCTGTAAGACTTGCAGTTAAATGCACATGGACCTTAATTATAATGCCTTAGTTTGTTCTAAATGCAATCTAAATATGCCAGAAATGCGTTAAATACGGTCTGAGTACAGTATACACTGTTTGCAGCTTAGTTAGCTGAAAATTCAAGTGTTTTACCATGTTATAAGCAGATTTTAGAGAAAAGTAACATACCAGGCTGTAAAAGCAGGCTGCCGACTGGGTCAGGATGCACTGGATATTTGAAAATGGCGGTTTCTGGAGCTGTATTACAAACCCCGTATCCGTAGTGAGATAAGGAGGAGTTAAGGGTCTAACACCGATTCCAATGATAATATGATATATTATCATATTCACATGATAATTTAATAAAGATGTTTCCTGTTAAAAAAATATTCTGGAAACTGTTGTAGTCGGTTTTATGAAAGGACAGTTAGAATTGTACAGCAAGGGAAAGAACAGCAAACAGAGAGCATAAAGGATGTTTCAGTAGTCCAAAAGAAAGCAATCTAAGGGAAGGCCTGCTTGATATAAAAGATATGGACAGACACATTAAGACAGGTGAAAGAAAGAATTTACAGAAAGTAAATAATACCCGACATCTTATAGGATATACTACTGCACAGCTAAACTAACAGCAGCTAGTGTTATTGCAAAAAATGAAGTACAAAGTAGCAAACAGAAAGAAAGGAACAAGTAGAATGTCTTCATGCAAGTGTCAAACAGAGAAAACTACAAAGAAACTAGGACAAGAAGTATCAATGTTAGAAGACTACAGAAAAGGCAACAGATCATCAAAAATTCTTGGGTGGACAGATGATTTAAAAGCTACACACAATATTAAAATAGACCGTGATTTTATCATACACTATTTCCAATAATAAACTAAAAATATCAACACAAGCAAAAGAAAAAACAGCTTTGGAGCTATGCAGAATAAATTCAAAGAAAAAGTAATGTTTTTAATTGAGAAACAAAGCAAAAACAATAAAATTACAAACAAAAAAGAAGTAGGTACATTTTGGAGAAATATTTATGAAGATCCTGTTGAACATAATGATGCCAAATGGATACATGCGTTAAAACAGACAGTAAGATTATCTAATCATCATCTTCTTTCGGCTTTTCCTGTTAGGGGTCGCCACAGCGGATCATCTGTTTCCATTTCTTCCTGTCCTCTGCATCTTGCTCTGTCACACCAACCACCTGCATGTCCTCTCTCACCACATCCATAAACCTTATCTTAGGCCTTCCTCTTTTCCTGTTACCTGGCAGCTTCATCCTTAGCATCTTTTTCCCAATATACACAGCATCCCTCCTCAGCACATGTCCAAACCAACATAATCTTGCCTCTATGTCTTTATCTCCAAACCTTCCAACCTGGGCTGACCCTCTAATATACTTATTCCTAATCCTGTCCACCCTTGTCACACCCAGTGCAAATCTTAACATCTTTAATTCTGCCACAACCAGCTCTAACTCCTGCCTTTTTGTCAATGCCACCGTCTCCAACCCATATAACATAGCTGGTCTCACTACCCTCTTGCAGACCTTCCCTTTCACTCTTATTGGTACTCGTCTGTCACAAATCACTCATGACACTCTTCTCCACCCATTCCATCCTGCCTGTACTCTCTTCATCTCTCTTCCACACTCACCATTACTCTGAACTATTGATCCCAAGTATTTAAACTCATCCACCTTCACCACCTCTACTCCCTGCATCCTCACCATTCCTCTATCCTCCCTCTCATTCACACACATATATTCTGTCTTAGTCCTACTGACCTTCATTCCTCTTCTCTCTAGAGCATATCTCAATCTCTCCAGGGTCTCCTCCACCTGTTCCCTATTCTCACTACATATCACAATGTCATCTGCAAACATCATAGTCCACAGGGACTCCTGCCTGATCTCATCTGTCAACCTGTCCATCACCACTGCAAATAAGAAAGGGCTCAGAGCTGATCCTTGATGTAATCCCACCTCTACCTTAAATGCATCCGTCACTCCCACAGCAGACCTCACTGCTGTCACACTACCCTCGTACATATCCTGTACCACTATTACATACTTCTCTGACACTCCCAACTTCCTCATACAATACCACAACTCCTCTCTAGGCCCCCTGTCATATGCTTTCTCTAGGTCTAGAAAAACACAATGCAACTCCTCCTGACTTTCTCTGTACTTCTCCATCAACACTCTTAGAGCAAACATTGCATCTGTAGTGCTCTTTCCCGGCATGAAACCATACTGCTGATCACTAATCATCATGTCCCTTCTTAACCTAGCTTCCACTACTCTTTCCCATAACTTCATGCTGTGACTGATCAATTTAATCACTCTGTAGTTACTACAGCTCTGCACATCACCCTTATTCTTAAAGATCGGTATCAAAACACTTTTTCTCCATTCCTCAGGCATCTTCTCACTTTCCAAGATTTCATTAAACAATCTGGTTAAAAACCCCACTGCCATTTCACCTAAACATCTCCATGCTTCCACAAGTATGTCATCTGGGCCAACAGCCTTTCCATTCTTCATCCTCTTCATAGCTATCCTTACTTCCTCCTTGCTAATCTACTGCACTTCATGATTCACTATCCCTACATCATCCAACCTTCTCTCCCTCTCATTCTCTTCATTCATCAACCCCTCAAAGTACTCTTTCCATCTGCTCAACACACTCTCCTCGCTTGTGAATATGTTTCCCTCATTATCCTTTATCACCTTTACCTGCTGCACATCTTTCCTAGCTCGGTCCCTCTGTCAAGCCAATCGGTACAGGTCCTTTTCTCCCTCCTTAGTGTCCAACCTTTCATACAACTCTTCATATGCCTTATCCGTAGCCTTCACCACCTCTCTTTTTGCCATGCACCTCATCTCCTTATACTCCTGTCTACTTTCTTCATCTCTCAGACAATCCCACTTCTTCTTTGCCAACCTCATTCTCTGTATACTCTCCTGTACTTCCTCATTCCACCACCATGTCTCCTTGTCGTCCTTCCTCTGTCCAGATGTCATACCAAGCACCTTTCTAGCCGTCGCCCTTACTAACTCTGCTGTAGTTACCCAGCTATTTGGTAACTCTTCACTGCCACCCAGTGCCTGTCTTAACTCATCCCTGAACTCCACCTCACAATTACCCTTTTTCAATTTCCACCATTTGATCCTTGGTGCTGCCCTCACACTCCTTCTCCTCTTCTTGATCACCAATGTCATCCTACAAACTACCATCCTATGCTACCTAACTACATTTTCCCCGGTCACCACTTTACAGTCTCCAGTCTCCTTCAAACTGGCCCTCCTACATAAGATATAATCCACCTGTGTGTATCTTCCTCCACTCTTGTATGTCACCCTATGCTCCTCCCTCTTGTTAAAATATGTATTCATCACAGCCATGTCCATCCTTTTCGCAAAATCCACTACCATCTGACCTTCTGCATTCCTTTGTTTAACACCATACCTACCCATCACTTCCTCATCCCCTCTGTTCCCTTCACCAACATGACCATTGAAATCTGCTCCAATCACCACTCTCTCACCCTTGGGTACAGTCATCACCACTTCATCCAACTCACTCCAAAATGTTTCTTTCTCATCCATAGCACACCCAACTTGTGGAGCATATGCATTAACAACATATTCATTTCCAGCTTCATAAACATCCCTCTATCCGACACTCTTTTCACCTCCAAAACACACTTAGCATACTGTTCCTTCAGGATAACTCCTACGCCATTTCTCCTCCCATCCACACCATGATAAAACAATTTAAGCCCACCTCCGATACTCCTAGCCTTACTCCCCTTCCATCTGGTCTCTTGCACACACAATATACCAACCTTCCTTCTGTCCATATCAGCTAGCTCTCTCCCTATACCAGTTATACTGCCAACATTCAAAGTTCCGACACAACCACAGTCCTAGCCTTTCTCCTCTCTTCCTACCTTCGGCCATGCCTTCCGCCTCTTCTCCTCCTTTGGTCAACAGTAACCCAATTTCCACCAGCACCCTGTTGGCAGTCGTTGTTAACCCGGGCCTCGACCGATCCGGTATGTAAATATTTACTGTTGCCCGCATGAATAATTTGGCCAAGTTTTACGCCGGATGCCCTTCCTGATGCAACCCTCCCCATTTATCCGGGCTTGGGACCGGCACAAAGAAATGCACTGGCTTGTGCATCCAATGTAGCGCCTAATTTCTGGCTAAAAGTGTTATCATTTTTACACTTGTATAAACATCCCTACCAAACACCAACCTGGTTAACAACAGGAAAAAACACACTCCAGAAGACAAACTAAAATCAATAACCTGACCAATAACCTGTATTCTGAAAATCCATGAAATTATATACTGGAATTGATGCAGAGTTTACAGCCCTCTATTAAAAAATCAGTCATGACTATAAAAGAAAAAGGTAATAAAAGTAAGTCATATGGAACAAAGGATCATCTATTGCTAAACAAAACCACAATAGAGAGTTGTAAAATTGAAAATAATCTAAGTACAGAATGGGTAGAGTTACCAAAAAGCATTCCACATTCATAGATTACCGATGTACAAGATACATCCTACATTGATCAATTATATTGTAGACTATTACACAGTGTCAGCCCACTTTAAGGCTGAACCAGGATAACGGGCAATTACTATCATATGGATAAAAATGCAAAGGGAGATATTCCAGGGTGATTCTGTCACCACTGTTGTTTTATCTTAACCAGATGTTTAACAGAATGAGATATGGTTATAGCTCAACTTCCAGAAATACTTTTTCAGGATGATTTAAACCATATAGTTAGTCAGATAATCTGAAAGCACAACTACAAATGGTTAGAACTTTCTCAGATGACATTTGGTAAATCTGCAAAAGCAACATTTATAAAAGGAAAGCTAGAGCACCAAGAAAATATCAATCTGGGATAGGAATGTGATATAAAATAACTTGAACAGGAGGGAGTGCATAAATATTTTGGAATAGATGAATGATCAGCAATAAAACATGAGCACATGAGAACAAAGCTTAATAAGTAATTCATAAGAAAACTAAAGCTAATAATTGAAAAATACCTCAACTTCTGAAGTTGCACTTCCTGTTCTAACTTAAAGCTTTGGTGTGACTAACAGACTACAAACAACATTGAATAAGTTGACAAGAAAATAAAAATGATTCATACTTATTAAATGATATATAAAAACAATGCATAGCAAGATTATATATCCATTATATAACTCTTGCACTGAAGGAGGTATGGGCCTCTTCAAAATCAACATGCATAGGTCTGCAATCGTGGGTTTACTCGCCTCATTAGATCAAATACAGCGAAAGTTCTAAAGCATAAAGAGAAGTCATCAAAGAGGACATATTTGCTTAGTTCTGGATCCAATCTAGTCTGCGGGGACCTTTTAGAGGACTCTTTTTTTCTTGCAACTTGTGTATCTCTGATGTTGAACAATCACTCTGACCGGGTGGAATATCTGAAATGGACTGAATTACGGGGGGTGGAAAAGGGTATGTAATAGCCTCTGGATATGACTGACTGTACCCACTTGTCTTGAGTGATTTCTAGCCAGGTGTTTGGGTACAGTGACAGGCACCCCCTGACTGCCTCCAGAGATGGACAGGTGGGGCCTCCTTCCAGGAGCACTTGAAGGGCTTGCCAGAGAACGTATGTCTGTCACCCCGATTCTGCGGACCCCCCTCTGCCGTGAGGTTGGCATCTTCCATTGTTACTTCCCCCTCTGCCCCTAAGGAAGTTTTACCATGTGTGTCAGAAAAACCTTTTTGGTATTTGCGGAACCACATCTTTCCACCTTTCTGACCTTTGGGATAAGGTCTAGTGGGGACGGGAAAATGAACTCCTAACTCCTATGGCAGACAAGGATTTCCCTTCCTGTTCACAACTGGTCAAAGTTTCTTTCACTTCTGGCCCGAAAAGGAATGAGCCATCAAAGGGGGTGTTGGCGAAGGAAGACTTGAAGGGTTCAGCAAAACTGCATAAACGCATCCAGGAATGTCACTTTAAGGAAATTCCTGTACCTGCTGCCCTGCTCGCTCCATCAGCTGCATATGAAATCAGTTGCATGGAGGAGTTAACTGATTTGAGGGTGGAGAGCTGAGAGGAAACTTTATCTGCGATCCCCGAGGCTACAGTACCCTGAAGATAATCTTCCAGCTCTTTTAGAAGATCTCTTTGAAGTTTTGTAAAACGGGTCAAGTAATTCAGTGACCTCAGTTTAAAAGCCGCTGAAGAAAATGCACACTTTCCATACCTGTCCATAGTCTGCAACTCTATTTGGAGGATGGACAGATGAGAAGGTCTCTGACAACTCCTTTTTAGTGGCCATTGCCACCACCATCGCATCTACAGGGACAACTTTGGTTAAAAATTCTTTTCTGTAGGAGCTGTAATGAATTTATTGGGCCTCAGTGGATCAGGCTCCACTGTATCTGGAGAAGTCCAAGCCTTACGAAATATTATGTTCATTAGTTGGTCATAGGGAGGAGACACTCAGGAGGTGGAAGGGCGAGATCCAAAAGCCTCCAGGTATACCGACTCATCCTCTGAAGGGCTGGTGGGCTTTCAGCCACTCCTCTGTTTAAGGATCTCAAGGATGTCAGCAAAGGAGACAACCTCAGAGGGGGGACAGTGGAGACCCTTCCTAATCATTCAGGTTGGCATCTTAAGTGATAGACTCAGGGGAGTCCATGTGCTTCCTCTTGCACAATCTTTTTTGAGGGACTTCCTCAGAGGGGTACTCTGGTGAAGTTTCGGAACAGATGATGCCGCCCGCAGCTCAAAAGCCCCCTTCCCCCGCTCCAAAGAGACAGAAGACCAACCCCTAGACAGAGTGGGTGGCTCCGAACCCAATGTAGGAGCCAAGCTCAATCTTACTGAGGGGTAGAGTTGGATCAGACAACTGTCCGCACCAACTCCCATCCCTGGACCCAATGGGTGAACGTCAGTTCCTAGACTCCTCTAAAACTGATGGAACCGAGGAAGTCGGAACTGACAAACCTAAGGGAGGTCTTGGTTCCAACGCCTCAACTATCGGACCCAAGATCTCTGGCTCCGAAACCACAAGTCGAGTCAAGGAGGAATCGAGAATGGGGATGGTGACTTCAGATTTCTTTGGAGCCAGAGATGATAAAATTTTTGCCAGCGCCAGTATTTGAAGCAGTCTCTTCACCACCCGCTCCACATCATCATTACATAAGCTCATGGAGGAACGGGAGGATAACGAAGGAGATCTTGCCCTTTCCAATATGGGTGATCTCAAAGTGGGAGTAACCGGCTCTAAGATCAAAGACCATCGCCTTGTCAGCAGTCACAGATGGAGCCGAAGAGGCAGATTTTGATATTTCGGAGCCAACAATTCTTGGTTCCGAAGCGAGTACTTCTTTAGGTGGCTCCAAGGCTGGAGCAGAGACAGCAGATCTTTTTACTTTTTCAGCTTTGGAAGAAGGAGATGATTTGGAGCTCTGGGATCCCTCTAAAGCTCCCGAGAGGGGAACCTTTAATAAACCCCTAAAAATAAGCTTATTTTTGCGCTCTAGTAGAACCCTGCTACTAAATCCATGACAAATGGTACATGCGTCTTACAAATGGAGGGCATCAAGGCAATAAACACAGCTAGAGTGCCCATCGGTAATCCACATTTTTTGATTACACTGATTGCATTTTTTAAACCCTGACTGCTTGGGTTCTTTATGCTCTTTTTCCTTTGACATGACTGGAAGAAAAAAATACTAACAATAACAGCAATAATTAACTTAACTTTCCAAAAAAAGGCTATCGAAATTACAAGCCTAGGTATCTATATCAACATTGCAAAATGGCTTTAAACCAATAAAAGGTCACCTACTAAACTATGAAACACACCACACAAGTGTGTGTGTTTGTGTGTGTGTATATATATATATATATATATATATATATATATATATATATATATATATATATAAAATGACTTGAACCCACTAAAAAAGCAGCCTACTAAACTACAAGAACACACCAGTATATTAAACGCTAATAAATGTGCAGATGACTAGCAAATAAAGGATCAGAAATTTTTAGGAAGAATCCTCTAACTAAAAATGGATTCTCCTGAACATTAACAGAAGACAGACACACACAGGGTTAGGGGAGCAGCCCTCTAAGTTAAAAGGGCCACTAGGAGCCCTCTAAACTAAATGGGTCTCGCAACAAACAGGGAAAGCTCTCTAATAAAAAATTAGCTTTGAAGACAGATAGGCCTGACAAACAAAGGAGGTTAATTTTACTAACTAAATAAAAAGAACTAGTGACTAGTCGTACACGACAGAAAAAGTTTTCTCTGAAGAAAAGTTAAGAATTATTTAGAAATGTACAACAATAAAAACTACTTAGCCAACGAACCAGCCAGAAGACATCTCAATCGCTTGAGCGGCAAATGAGATCTGGGTAATCTACCCTAAGCATCATGGGATAGGGGGTTAGCCTTGAGCTAGTGGAAGCTCTCGAGCTTTTGTATTAGGGTGATTCGGAACCAATGCTAGATTCAGAGCCCAATCAGCAAGAATTAGGTCGAGATAGGACAACATTACAGGTTTTGGAAACATAGATGAAGGCTATATGTGGAACTGCGATTATGCACATATATGTATACCAGAGGTAACTGGGAGATGGTTCTGGACCTGTGCCTTAAACCACCATCCAAAGACAACAGTTCATCCATGAGAAGGAAGTAAACAGATCAAATAACAGCAAAATTCACAGAGGCAGAACACTAACTGTGAAAGAACTACAAATTTAACTAAGCAGTGTGGTGGTTCCAATATGCATACTTGTGAACGCAGAACCTCATCATATTCTCTACAATTAGCAATGGAGGAATTCATATCTGCACCTGTTTGAAATCTTCAGAATCACTTGTTACCATACCTTGGTGTTATATTCATGAAAGGATGATACCAGATTGTAGTTAAACCTTTATTCTTAGAGGAACTAGACAGTACGAGTGTATTCTGGCACGCAAACCAGTTCTGAGAGAGAAATAAGGTACAGAAACTCGCTAATCCAATTGCTTTACACATTAATGTTCTAACAGTAAAAATGTGTAGTGGTTTTTCACTGGATTCCAAAACAGGTATAAAAACTTGAAGCCTAAGAACGTAAACTATACTTTCTTATATGGTTAGACCTCTTATGGCCCTGTGATTGCTTGCCTAGTATTATTCCTATGTTCCTATATATAAAGTTCCACGTTTTCCAAAATGTATGCTACTGAACCAAACTTGCCTGTCCTACAACTGTAGTTTATGCAAAAAAATCTGTTATAAAAAAGGGTGGTATAGTGCCTTCAGTATGCCTTAATTTTGGTGTTTGTGTTGCACAGTAAAAATATATCTTAGATGTATTTGCCTAGGTCAACTTGGGTTTCTTTTTCCTTGTTTTTCTGATAACAGTAAATTTACTTACACAACTGTTAACAGCAAATGTTCAAATGATCACTGCTGTAGTAAACCACGCTATATAAGTAATATCCAGCATAGAATACAACAGCTGGCCAGCTTCCAAAGCTTCAGGGCACCTTCCACATGTCATGACTGTGATGATGTGAGGTAGTGCTAGCTATGTTAGGAGAAATAGGGCACTGGATATATAACATATAAGCTGGAGTTTTGTAAAGAATTATATGTAATTTGTATATCAAACTGATTTGTGCAGGTGCTTGTATTGAAAATGTATTTGTAATGCTGCTTGTGTTAAAAAATGTACCAACAGCGAGTCCTGCTGGACAGAAAATAAATACACCTATATGTCAGACTGCACTGTAACTGTTGAAAGTAATATACTGTAAGAGAGGATACTGGAAAAGAAGAGGTTAACCTCAGTCCAGCTAACTTTAAAAATAGTCTGAAATTAAATTATCTGGTTTAGGCCATAAAGATTGTATCTTACAATTCTGACTGCAGCCAGAGCCAAAATGTCTGTGAAAATCAGGACTAGGAATCTTACTGCATTGTCCTTAGGAGTGAGCTAATTGCTACCCTGGAAGGATGGAATTTTTTTTTTAAATGGTTTATAGCTTTCCAGATGCTGTAACGAATCTTAGCAAAACTATACATGTGTGTGTATTATGACACATATGTGGTAGATTCTGGGTCAATTTCTAGTAAAGGGGGTAGTGTGGAAACCAGAAGTCAGGTGACCAGATGTATGTGATGTCCTGCTATAATACAGCACTGAAATTCTCTAGGGCCTGTGAGGCCTAAAGCACTCAAAGAGCTAGGAATCTTGTCAAATCATGATTCAGAGTGCTGTCCACAAATTCAAAGTATACTATACCCAAAAGACGATGACCACGGAAAAGAGGCACTACAGCTGGTATTAATTTCTGTCAGAAAGCAAACATTCAATCCATGGAAAACAAAATGGATTACCTAAGATTGGACATGAACAGCCATAGAAAGGTGAGAAACTGTTGTGTGTTTATCCTTACACTAAACTCAGGTATCAGTGACAGTACTATTTCACGTGGATGGGCTATAATTATTTAGAGAAGACAGAATCCAGGTTCTTAGTGGCAAATCCAGGGGAGGTGGAGTTTGCATCTACATAAACAACAGGTGATCCAGCTACGAGAAAGTCTCCACCTACGGCTCTGTGGATGTAGAGTTCATGACAGGAAAATGCAGACCCTTTTACCTGCCAAGGGAATGTTCAGCTATCATCATCTCAGCTGTTTATATTCCTCCAAATGCAAACACAAATGAAGCACTGGCCACACTTCACCAGTCAATCAGAGAAATGTAGAACAAAAACTCCGACTGTGTCTATATCATAGAGGGCGACTTTAACCAGGCTAATCTAAAATCAGTTTTTCTGCATTACTACCAACATATAGACTCTGCCACCAGAGGTGCCAACATATTAGATTGGGTCTACAACAATGTCAAACAGGAAAGCCCCTCCTGCACCTTGATAACTTGGATTATCTATCCATTATGCTAACACCAGTCTACAGACCACTGTTAATCAGAGATAAACCATCCAAGAAGCAAATAACAGTCTGGCCAGGAGGAGCAATCTCTGCACTTCAGGATTGCTTTGAATGCATAGATTGGAACATGTATCAATGATGCTTCCACTGTAGATCAGCTCACCAACCTGGAACAGTACACAAGAGTCGGTAGTAGGATACATATCAAAATGAGTGGAAAATGTGACAGCCACCAAGAGCATCACCACATGAGCCAACCAGAAACCCTGGCTCAAAAGTGAAGTGTATGAGATCCTGAGGACACCCAACACTGCCTTCAAGTCGGGGGATAAGGACACCCTAGGTCAACCAGAGCAAACCTGAGCAAGGGAGTAAAAACAGCAAAATGGGGCATATGGTTTCATTCAAATAAAACTTAAAAATTGGGGAAGCTCCTTACTGTTCCCTGTCCATAAAATAAAAACATCATCAAGAAAGCGAGTATAAAATATACACTATGTAAAATAGGGGGATTCAAATAAAAACTTCTCCCACTGTAACATGACAATATTACCATATAAGCCCCACAATGGGCTCCCATTGCCACACCTTGTCTTTGCAAGAAGTATTCATATTCAAACAAGGTGGTCACCTAATTGTTCTTTCCTATAAAATTTCCTGTGATGCATGTAATACTATCTGATGAAGTTTAAAACTACAGAGACAAAAGCACTTATTGGATGTATACATATATATATTTTTTATGACTTTTTTTTTTCTGATTAAAGTGCGTTTTTAATCTTCACCTGTGAACGGCCCTTTGAGAATACACACATTTTGTGGATTTAATTGAATGGATTTACGGAGTGAACTGTTGGGAACCGTAAGGAACACCAAGAGTATTTTTATTTTGTTGGTTTACATGGTGGTGTTGGTGTGATAAAGAAACTTGACCAAATGGGAATAAATACTCCCCTATTCAATTTGATACTGGACTTCCTCACGCACAGACTAGAGACAGTACTTGTTGGCAATAACCCCTCCGAGAGCATCATTATGAACACAGGGGTTCCTGAGGCCTGTGTTCTGAGCCCTCTGTTGTTCACCTTGTTAACTCAGGACTGCACCGCCAAGCTTAACTCAAACTACATCATCAAGTTTTCAGAAGACATGACTTGTTGTTGGTCTCATTAGCAATGATAATGAATCAGCCTACAGGGAGGAAGTTAGTCCACTCATCATCTGGTGCGACCAACAACCACCTTACACTAAATGTGAACAAGACCAAAGAGATCATTGTCGATTTCAGAAGAAGGCATAAAACACACACTCCACTAACAATCCATAATGAAATAATGGAGAGAGTGGAAAGCACAAAATTTCTAGGGGTACATATCACAGATGACCTAACATAGAGCATTAATACTACTGCCACTGTAAAGAAAGCACAGCAACACCCTCATTCCTTGTGAAAGATGAGGAAGGTAAACCTCCCCCCTCCAATCATCACGATCTTCTACAGAGGCACCATAGAGAGTATACTAACCAACAGTATTGCAACTTGGTATGGTAACTGCTTCACCTCAGAACAAAAGGCCCTCCAGAAAGTGGTTAGGATAGCAAAGGAAATCAATGGGACCACGCTCCCAGCCATCCAGGAAATATACCTGTTGTGGTGTCTCAGCAGGGACAACAAGATAACCAAAGACACTACCAACCTTGCCCATGGACTGTTCACCTATTTATTTTCTGGTAAACGCTACCTCAGTAAGAGATGCAAAACAGCCAGATTCAGTAAGAGTTGCTTCCCACAGGCCATTAGACTACTAAACTCACACTAACTCCACATCATGTTGAACTCTGAGAAAAGGCGGCTAAAAATTCCAACCACAATACTTTATATTTTTTGTGCAATCGCACGACTGAGATTCTTAAATTCATATTTTTTGTGAAAAGTCTCCTGTATGTGCAATCAATATGCATAGAAGTTAGAGTTAAAGAAAATAATGTGTCTCATGTCAATAGTAGCTGTTGTATTGTAGATTGTCTATATGCAGAAATGCCTCTACCCTGAGATGGGTAATGAACTTTCATTCAGTGATGCACAAATTGTATAGTCTGAATGACAGTAACATTCAGTTTGACTTCACTTTTGAGTTTGACTTGAAATGATGTTTTAATACTAGATAAGATAGAAGTCTCAGGGCAGTCTGTTTATGAAACCTAACAAAGAAGGATCACTCATCCACTTCATCTTGCCTTGCTCTAGTAAGTGAACTAGGGGACAGTAATTTTTTAGATCAGTCAGGAAAATATAGTGAAATTAGTTAAGTATTGTTTTTCTGTATCTGTGTGAAACTTCCAACTAAGTTATTTTTAATATTTCCAGTGAATGAAACTCTGATGTTTATTGTAAATAGATATTTAGTATTTTCATATTCTTTTATTATTTATTAAATATATTTAAAAATTTCATTGTGGCTGGTCTTTTAGAGAATATTTTAACCTTTGAGAGTACTTATATTTATTTGATGACACTTTGCAGCAAGGCTTTCAGGAGCGGCCTTGGTCAAACACGACTATTTCTATTCATATTAACTTTACTCAGTATAATTGGACACCCTTGTAACAGCCTTAGAGGAGTAGTTAGCTTTGAAGTGTTCTGTTGGCAGTATCTACCTTATAGTCTAGGCAGAGGGGACATAGCTGGTAAATCTGTGCCAGTCTTTCCCAGGTGTGTGTGTGTGTGTGTGTGTGTGTGTGTGTGTGTGTGTGTGTGTGTGTGTGTGTGTGTGTGTGAAAATTAAATCTCAAAGAGAGTGTGTGTGTGTGTGTGTGTGTCAGTTACTTGGAGCAGGGATACAGAACACTGGCTTCACAGAGAGGTTGGTGGAGGACTTGGCTTGGAACACTCGGCTGAGGACTCAGCTCTACAGCTGTGTCAGTGGGGAGTCTTATATGGGGCCTGCAGATAGAGAGAGGGGAAACCCCAGCCCCAGAACTTTGTGTGTTCTCTGTGTGCTCTTAAGGGAAATTCTGTTTGGTGCAGAGACCTGCATCTGAAAATACTGTGCATCTATCCTTGCTTCAAGTGAACATCCCTCACCAATGTCAGGGATGAGGATTGAGCCTCCTTGATTATTGGCCCAGAGGAGGTGGTATAGTGCTTAAGTATGCCTCAATTTTGGTGTTTGTGTTACATAGTAAAATATAGCTTAGATGTATTTTCCTTGAGAATCAGCTCAAGTCAGTTTCAGTTCTTTTTTCTTGTTTTTCTGAAAAAAAAACAGCTGTGCAAGTAAATTTATTGTTAACAGCAGATGCTCCAATGATCACTTCTGTAGTAACCTAAGCTGTGTGGGTATACTCCTGCATAGAATATAACAGCTGGCCAGCTTCCAAAGCTTTAGGGCACCTTCCACCTGTCATGACAAAAAAAGACAGGAGTGGGTGGTAAGCCCTTCAGAGCTTTCATGCCATCAGAAACAGGGAGACTCAAGCCCAGAGAAGACAATGTAAGGAAAAGAAAAAATACATGTCCTCACCATGTCAAAAAATAAGACAAAAATTATGAGGGAAGGAGGGGCTACTGCAGCAGTGACCATTTGAGCATCTACTGTTGTGTTAAGTTTACTTACACAATGGTACTATGTTCATCATTATAATCATTGTTGCAGAAGCCTAAGCTATATGGGTAGATTACCATAGCTTAGAACTGGGAGGTAGAAGGCAAAGGTCCAGCAGCTCCTGAAGAATGGTCCCAAGAAAGCCTGTCCTAGACCTGAAGAAGGAATCTAATTTACAGTTCTTTGTAAAAGGATGCACAAAAGACCAGGTTGCTGCTTCTAGAATACAATAAATATAATATAGCAATATAATCCATTCAAAAAGCCATAAAGAAGCCAAGGCCCCGGCTACCATGAGACACCAATTAGGAAAGAACCTGTTGTGAAATAGATTGCCCTTTCTTCTTACCTTTGTAAGAGATCAAAAGTTCAAGATGATTTTGTTCTGTCAAGACAGTACCACAGTTGTCTGTAGACATCCAAGGTATGAAGTATCCTTTCTCCCTCCTTTTTAGGCTCTGGTAAAAAGACAGGGAGCTGGAGAGACTGGCTTAATGTAAAATCAGTTACCACTTTAGGCATAAAAGGAGGAGGAGATCTCAAAGAAATTCTTAACTTTGTGTAAAACGAGATAAAGCTGACCCACTATAACATCTTGCAATGCAGAGGTTGGAGCAATAAATAAGACTATTTTCTACGTTAAGAATCTCAAGTCACCCAATGAGCTGGTTCAAATGGAGGAAGTGATAGCGTCTCTAACACAAAATTAAGATGCCAGGGAGAAGCCACTGTTTTTTGGGAAGCTTCTTAAGCAGAAATGGCTGACAGATGAACCTTGATAGTGGAGAAAGGCAGGCCATAGGACAGTAACTCCCAAAAATACTGTAAAACAAGAGAAACACTAGCCTTGAATAGGTGTTGGTTCTTCTGTTAGCACCAGCTAGAAAACACTGGTAACCAAAGATGGACAGGAACAGGAATAAAGCTGAATCTACAGTATTTACAATGTCCATATTTAGCCATGTTTAAAACATAGTAGCTTCTTGTTTTGTTATATTTTTCCAAATAGTTATTAATATTTCTACTCTTACCGTTAGGTGTGTTACCCAGTATAATTTTAAATTCATCTGTAAAAACTATATCCCAACAGTTGTACACAACTTTTAACAAACTAGGGGCCACACTATTATATGGTATTAACATAGCCTTAACTAGAAAACCTATTCTATTTAATGTATGATTTTCTAGTAGCAGTCTTTCTTGCTTCCGTTAATAACTACTGCTCACACCCAAAAAAGGTGCCTAAAATATATTAAAACCCTTTCATCCAGGCAACCAGTTGCAATTGTTTGGAGTCAGGATGTCTCCAGCATACCTGATAGTGTGTGGGTAAATCCAGTCTGTGAGAAAGCTCTTGGTAATTAGCTCTTGCCAATTCCAAAAGAAAAGAAAACTCCTGCTGCTTGGGCCACAAGGGAGTCACCACAATGTGCTTTCAGGGGTCCTTCTGAATCTTCACAAATAACCTGGAAATCAGTGGAAAGGCATTCAGGAACATTCTTGTACAAGGAAAAGAAAAGCCATCTGTCTTCCAGACCTTCTTGCATTAAGTCCTGGAACACAAATTTGCCAGATTATTGTTTAAAAAGAAGGCAAACAGATCTACTTGAGGTGTTCCCCAAAGATGAATCAAATCTTGGAAGACTACCTGATTCAATTCCCATTCATGATGGTCTGCCCTGGTCCTGCTCAACTTGTCTGATGCACACTTTTGCTCTGACAAGATACAAGATGCCTACAGTGGGAGACTATGCTGTAAAGCTATAGGTTGTTCTAACATGGCTAGTCTGCACTCAGGGTAAGATGCGCTACCCCCTTGCTTATGTACAACATCACTGTGGTGTTCTCTGTGAACACCTGAAGAGGTCCTGGGGACCACTGATGATTTAAAGACTTGACAGACTATAAAAGCTAGCCTCTCTTTTTGTGTTTTGATCTGTCTTTTTTGTTCCAAAGATTATATTTTTATGCAAACTGATATTGTTTCTGAAGCAATGTTTTGGAGCAAGAGGGGAGAATGGGAGATCTGGATTAAAAAAAAAATCTGATGTCTTCACCACAAATTGAAAAGACAATGGATGTTGATGCTGGGACCATTCAGTATCTTGCTCATGTAGAGTTTTGCAAAAGGTATAATGAGAATTATGGACACCATGAGACCCAGAATCATGAGAAATTCCCTCACTGCAATGGAAGTATTTGTGGAAAACCACAGGAATAGATGAAATATAGATGTATTTTTTTCTTGTGAAAGCAAATCTCTTTGTACTGACGTGTCCAGCAGGTACCCCCCCCCCCAAAAAAAAAAAACACAATCCTGTGAGGAGTTATCAGAAAAGACTTCTGAATATTCTCTTGGAAACCCAGCCTATGTAGGAGATCCTTTGCTCACGAAAGGTATTCCTGATACTTTGAAAAGATTTTGCAACGCTATGTCTAATTATGGAAAAATGAGGATACCCTGTAGGTTGCAATGGGCTATCACAGAAACTAGATACTTTATATAAACATCCTTGGAGCAGTAGTTAGCCCAATCAGTAAGGCAGAGAACTGATAATGGGATCCAGACAAAAACCTTAGGCAAATCTTGAAATCTGGATGACTAATACCAGATCTTACCCAGTGTGTGATATGCATCTTTTAAAACTAGGTCATTAAAAAACTCAAACCAGGAAGGAGTAAAGGTTGTGGACTGAAAGTCATTTTGGATATGGGCACTATCACAAGCTGGTTAAGAAAGGAAATATCCAAGACTTGCTTCCAAAAATCTTCAGTAGGAGTGCTAAGTAACTTCAAGAACAATTTCATTATTCAAAGGTAGTGCACTGATGCAGCGCAAAAGTCTAATGCAAGGAATGTGTTATCAGTGACTTACTGGATACTAGAATACCTAGAAGTGTGTGTTTATTCCTCCATTTTACTATGCTGGCTCAAGCTTCTGATAAGGCCGGTTGACAAAAAAGGGATAAGAAATCTATGGGTATCTCATTATAACCTCTACCAGTAGCAGCTAGTGACTTCAAATTAAGGCCTGCAGGAAGTAACTGAATGGGCAGGGCTATATTACATCAGGGTCAGCTTTGTGTGTGGCTGCCATTGGCCCCAGGTGTGAGTGTGTGCATGTGTGTCTACCTTCTGTGGAAGGTTGGGCGCCGGGCTGGCAACTCGACACCGTAAAACTCCACTACCAATCATGAGCGGACAGGTGATCTGCTGTGGCGACCCCTAACCGGGAAAAGCCGAAAGAAGAAGAAGAAGAAGAAGACTTGTCATACACTTTTACACATGTTAAACCATCCTCCAGCAATTGTTTTCCTTTTCAGAATACAAGCCACAGCTACTTTCAGAAAGAGTTCATTTTAAACATATGAAAGAGTTGCTGCCACTTTACTGACATTATACATCAGAGATATCAGACTGCCAGCAAATTTAAAACAAAATGCCCCCAGTTCATTCAAACACACAGTAGCCCTGTCAAGCCATTTAAATGACTGTTTAAACTGAATCAAACAGAATAGGTCACTCACCTTCATCTATAGACTGCCTCAATACATGTGAATTATAGATAGATTATATGTACCTCAGATGTTTGCTTCTGATCAAATAAAAAGGATAAACTAATGTATTCTGGTTTATTTCACTTAAATATACACAAGACCTACCAAACCAAATCAGTAACTGGTTAAATGTGATCAAACAGCAGCAAAGGTCAATCACTTTCATCCACACATTGCATTTGTACCTGTCAAATATAACTAATTGGACTGAACATGTATTAGATTACCAGTTGTGATCAAATGAATTAATAAATCAATAATAAATCAAGTAATTTATCTAAATTGCTGCTTTCAGACAAGAATAGCTTATCCTACGTGGCTACCAAAAGGCACTTAATTTACTGTTCACTTTATATTTAAATTTATTTATTTATTAGCATTTGTTTATTGGACTGTTCTAACTTTCCAAGAACTCCCCATTTTTAGTGGAGGCTCAGGGGGAAAGGTTCAATAGAAACAGAGCACAACTGAACAGAATGAAATACAGAAATCAAACATAACGCATTAGTACCAGGTATTTACATTCATTTATAACAGTTTACAACACTGTTGTAGTATGTTTTTTTCAGATATCTACTACAATTCTGCTATAGTACATGTCTAGTATAGACATAAAATATAATACAGATATAAGATAAGAAGCTGAACGTATATACATTATTAGAGGTTGAATAGCATGTAGGTATATATTAATGCTGTGAAAGGTAGCTGTAATTTTCTATACCATAACAATTTGGAAAAGAAGAGAAGTGAAAGATGTGGAATTTGCCTGGTGTAGAAGAACAAATCCAGGAGCTGCTTAAATATCGTTTAAGTAGTATTTTAAAGGTATTCGCTTCCTTTGTTTGTTTTAGTTGAAGTAGCAGATGTCTGTGATCAAAAAGATGAATGAATAAATAATAACTCCCACCATGTATGTATTCCGCATATCAGTGTGCGCGCGCACACACAAATTTATCAACAAATAACAGCCACTTTACTATGTACACTTCAGATGGAAGAATGTGACCCAAAAAATGTATGAAAAAATAAATAAATAAATGACCACAGCAGTCTTTTTTTTTTTTTTTTTTTAATCTAGCTGCTGTCAGAGGCATAAATTCATACATATTCCAATGCCACAGAGTCTTGTGACAATTCTCAATCCTCCCTCAGGCCGCACCTCCTTCCATACATTACTATCCACTGCAGTCCCCTCTTGAACATACACACGGCCAATAATTGCAACCACTTTACTGATAGTGTCTGAATGTGATCAAACGAATGACTTGAACAACTATATTTATATATCAATAAAAGGCCACAGTTATGAATTTGAGCTCATTCCTGCCAGGCATATACACTACAACCTCTGCTCGTGTATATACATGCATACGTGTGTTTATGTATGTATGTATGCATGTATATATATATATATATATATATATATATATATATATATATATATATATATATATATTTTTTTTTTTATTTTATTTATTTTATTTTACATTTGTTGACCGGGCTAGTCTAGCTGGATATATGTCCATTTTCAGTAGAGGCCCGGGGAGAAAAGCTCCAAACATGAATATTGAGACAGTTAACAATACATAGAACTAATAAGAATAAATACATAGGTAGCAATGGTCTAGTGAACAGTTATAATACATTTGTGTACTAAACAGTATTAGTGGAAATTAAATAAACAATTCTATAAAAAACTAAACTAAAAAACAATTCTACAAATCACACTAAATGGTATGAGCAAGTCATAGTTATAGGAAAGAGAATATATATGTCATTGTGTTATTCAAGAGGAAGAGTAGTAGTATGATTTGGAAGTACAGGTTAAAAGAGAAGGGATAGGGTTAAGAATAGAAGGGGAAAAAATATATATATACACACACACACACACACACACACTTGCAGACATTTTATAGACTGAGTAATCCATACTTCTCAACCTGAAGACAATGAAAATATATTTATGTACAATTTGTTTACTGGGTAGGTCAGTTGATATATTGACCCCTTTCCAAGGGCGCCCACAGGCAGGTGCAAGGGGGTGCATTTGCACCCCCCTGGAATCTGCTGACTAGTTAATCTTTTAATTTAAAAAAAGTTATTTGGGCGTTCTTTAAGAACGCTCTTCAACTCCAGGCGCAGATGCTGATATCATCGCGCGGTGCACATTTTTAAATTGATTTTAACTGTGTGTTACAGGAATATTAACTGAACTGGAAGTTTTGACTCTGCTCTTCAGTTAGTCCCACCCACACTCCCTGTTTTTGTTTTG
Source organism: Protopterus annectens (assembly GCF_019279795.1). Classification (NCBI taxonomy): domain Eukaryota; kingdom Metazoa; phylum Chordata; order Ceratodontiformes; family Protopteridae; genus Protopterus; species Protopterus annectens. The sequence goes on along the minus strand of NC_056743.1, from coordinate 387,531,245 downwards.
GTGTTAATCTTAGTGGCCTTGAAACTGCCCGCCCCTCTCAACTGAGTGCAGTGAGATCATATTCTGATTTCAGGCACTCCTACTGTGTACAAAGAGAGCATCTGGGAAACAGAAAAAAAAATTTAAGCTTGTTTCCTGCCTTTCCTGTTAAGTGGTATAGACTATTTGTAGGCTTCTGAGCCCCCAAGCCCTTCTAGCTTAGTTTTTTTTTCTTATAACTAGCTAGTTTTCTAGTTTCAGCACTCAAATCTGTTTCTTTGATCTCAGCACTTGTTCAGGAAAAAAAAAATTCATCTGCTTTTACTGTACTTGTGTTTCTACCTACTTTATTTTACTTTTGCATCATCTTAAAAGTACTCAATTGTATTTATTACTGCTTGGTGTAACTCATTCTAAGCCTTTTGGTTTAAACACTTGGGCTTCGGACCAGTTGTTTTGCACTGAGAGGGTTTGTGGTCTGCACTGTAGTGGCAGAACAGGTAGCTTACATCCTTCTAGGTTGGGAACTGCTGATTGAGGGCTCAGTGTCTGTTATTCTAAAAGTGTATTAATTCTGGTTTAAGCACTTGGGCTTTCAGGCCAGTTATTTTACATTAAAAGGGTTTGTGGTCTGCACTCTTGTGGGAGGAGAGGCTGGACTCTGCCCTTCTGAGCTGGGAATTTCTGGTTAAAGGCTTATAGTGCATGCACATTTGAACTGCTTCTTACTGAAGTTGGTGCGCCTTGTTTGCTGTGGCATAGACTGGATTCGGGCCTGCTGGATCTAGCTCTGTTTGTGTAACTTGAGCACTAATCCAGGCATTCTCTAAAGTATTCAATTGTATTTATTACTGCTTGGTAGTAACTTGATTAAAGTGTAGCTATCACTCTAAGTCTTCTGGATTAAGCACTTGGGCTTCAGACCAGTTGTTTTACATTAGGAAGGTTTGTAGCATGCACTGCGGTGGCAGGACAGGTAGCTTTCATCCTTCTAAGTTGGGAACTGCTGATTGAGAGCTCAGTGTCTGTTATTCTTAAAGTGTATTAGTTCTGGTTTAAGCACTTGGGCTTCAGGCCAGTTATTTTACATTAAGAAGGTTCGTGGTCTGCACTCTTGTGGGAGAAGAGGCTGGACTCTGCCCTTCTGAGCTGGGAATTTCTGGTTAAAGGTTTATAGTGCCTGAATATTTGAACTGTATCTTACTGAAATTGGTACACCTTGTTTGCTGTAGCATAGACTAGATCCAGGCCTGCTGAATCTAGCTTTGTTTATATGCTTGTTGTTTGTTTGCTTGTTATTTCCTGGAACGCTAATTCCACCTAATACGGCTTCTCAGTGCTTCTGTGGATCACTAGTGATATCTGCATTGCTTACTGTACTTATTTCCTTGTTTCACTTGAAAGAAAGTTACTGTTTGTCGTTTTGCATTTAAGTTACCTGTAACACATTGCACTTAAGTTACCTGGCACTTGCTCGCTAAAGCAATTATATAAGTCAGCACTAAAAATTAAAAGCACTACACCCTCACTCCCCACTGGCCCTTGTTTTCAATTATTAAGGAATTCCCAATATTATTCTAGCATGTCCAAAGGTCAGTTGTCAATCTCCTCTCCGGTCCAGCTGGTGAATCTGGGAATCTTGAGGCAATGTTACAACTGCCTCATGTACACAGACAACCCTCTCCTCCTCCCAACAAATTCCAACACATGTGAGAGATGCAACCATATAGCCAAACTGGAGGCTAAGCTCTCTCAACTCAGTACTGGCATAACCAGTCAGGAGGAGAAGGAAACCACACTCACTACAATTCCAGTCTCACATAGACCTACCACGACAGCAAACCAAACACATAATCACACAAAAACATACTCGGAGGCTCTAAATAAAGATCTGCCTAAGCAGCAGAGACCTCCAAAGCAGACACCCAAGCAACCGCTACCCCAAAACAAAACACGTGCAACACATATCTCACAAAGCCAGTGTGCCAAACAGTCACAGCCCTTAAGACTAAACAACACACCTGATTCACTTGTAATAGGTGACTCTATCGTCAGGCACACTGACGTCCCGCTCACCAGGCTGGACAAGGAGAGGGTCACGGTGAGCAGCCTGTCGGGCGCTGGGATCCGCCACATAACACAAGCACTCGGGTCACTCCAAGGCAAGTACAAATATCACTCAGTCATTGTCTATGCTGGTGTGAATGACCTGAGACGTACCTCCCTGGACTACATGAAAAGAGACATAATGGAGCTCTCTGAGCATGTAGCCCAGGCCGGTATGACCCTGACCTTGAGTAGCATCTTACCCTCACCAAGAATGATGCCACAATATGAAGACAAGATGATCAATTTCAACAATTGGCTTAAGTACTGGTGTCATTCAAAGGGGATCCAATGCCTATCAGCTTGGGATGATATGCTCGACAAGCCACGATGCTTCGCTAGGGATGGCTTGCACCTGTCACCCCTGGGCTTTCGGATATTGGCAAAGGTTCTTGCTACCCCCATAGTGCCTTTTTAGGCAAGGCTCAAAAGACAAAACCACCTCCATAGGTATCACAAGGGATAAGAAACTAAGAGTAATGCTACTCAACCCCAGAAGTCTAAACCTCAAGATGCACGCACTCAAAACTCTCCTTAGCTTTTGAAAAAAAAAACTCTCCTTAGCATGGAGAACATCGATATCTGTGCAGTAACAGAAACCTGGTTCAGGGCTCCCGAGAGCACCCCAGCACTACCAGGTTATACCTCATACCATGCTTTTCGGCCCCAAAACTTGGACCGAACCACAAAAGGAGGGGGAGTATTGATATTCATCAAAGATACCCACACCTCCAGGTGGTGGCAAAGCACGAAGCATCAGAGACTATCCATGTGCAACTAACAGTGGGTAAAACTGCCTTCCAGTTTGTAGCCTGCTACAGACCACCCTCCCATACCCAGGAACCCCACTCGGCCTTTCTGAGAACACTGGAAAATATGAAGGTCCCTCCAAACACCATTATATTGGGCGACTTCAACTACCCAAACATAGACTGGGAGCATTACTCTAGCTCCAATACCCTAGCCCAAAGGTTCCTAGAATTTATAAACTCAAATGCTATGGAACAACTTGTTACCACTCCTACAAGAGGGGAAAACATACTGGACCTGATCATCACCAACATGGGGACTCTATGCTCCAGACCAGAAGTGTATCAGACCATAAACTAATCTCACTGGATATTCACATTCCGACCCCACCACCTGCCCAGAAAACCACAGTAAAAACGTCTCTAAAGCAAATTTCACACTCCTCAAAACCGAGGTGCAATCCTTCAAAGCCCCCGGGCCTGTGGAAAATACGGCCCAGACCGCAGAATCCTTTATAAACGCATTCTATGAACACCTTCAGGAATGAATGGATCATGCAATCCCAAATAAAACCAAGACCCAATCCTCCAAAGGCAGACATCCTGTCTGGTGGACCCCAGCCATAAACAAACTATACAATAGAAGGAGGAAGCTACTAAATGATAGAGCAAAATCCCAAAAAGGGAAGGCATCACTGATCAGTATTAGCAAAAAACTACGGGCACTCATAAAATTGTCTGAGGCCAGCTTCGAGAGAAAAATTGCACAGGACACTAAGGATAATCACAAGGCTTTCTTTAGTTACATTAGGAACCTGGGTGGTAATTCCCAGATATGCTCAGAATTAGTCCAAAATGACAAAAAATACATTGAACCCACAGACATTGCCAACATCCTAGCTGACAGGTTCAGCGCAAAGTTCTCCCCCCCTCCCCACCAAAAGGGCAAATATCTATCCCAGCAGAGTGCTGCCCCCCTGACATCTCAGATGTTCAGTTAAGAGCCGCCCTCTCCAAAGCAAAAATCACAGCATCAATGGGACCAGACGGTGTCCCGGGCTGCGTCCTACATGAACTCCAAGAAGAGCTAAACCCAAACATAAAACTACTGTTCAATCTCAGCCTTACTACAGGATATGTGCCCAAAGAGTGGCGTACAGCAACAGTGGTCCCTCTCCATAAAGGTGGTGCCTCAACGGATCCTGGAAACTATCGCCCCATAAGTCTGACTAGCTTGGTCTGCAAAGCTATGGAAAGGATCATCATGGACCTCATAAATAAAGGTATTGGGGACCTACAGACACTGGATCCTACCCAGTTCGGCTTTGTTAAGGGCAGATCCTGCCTCTTAAACCTGGTTGATTTCTTTGAAACAGTCACCAAGGCCATTGACGAGGGGAAGGTGGTCCACACAGCCTACCTGGACCTCGCAAAAGCCTTCGATACAATACCCCACTCGGGCATTATAGATAAGCTCACCAGCTTAAATATAAACCCCTATGTCACTAGATGGATTGCACACTGGTTCAAGGACAGAACCCACATGGTTAGAATTGCTGGAGCCATGTCAGACTCCAAACCAGTTACAAGTGGTGTCCCACAAGGCTCAGTCCTGGGACCTCTCTTGTTTGGTATATATTTCTCGGAGGTACAGGCCAACACGGAAGGACTGTGGCTGACCAAGTTCGCAGATGACTGCAAACTGGGTGCCATAATCGACTCTCCAGCCGACACAAGCATCCTCCAAAAGGGCCTCATAGAAACAGACAACTGGTGTCAGAGCCATGGCCTCAAGCTAAATGCCAAAAAGTGTATAGTCATCCCCTTTGGCAAAAACAAAGTGCCCACAAATTACCACATAGGTGGTAATCCATTAAGTACAGAAGAAGTAATTAGGGACCTGGGGACCCAAGTTGATAGCAATCTCTCATTTGACAACCACGTGGCTAAAGTGGTTAGAAAAACATTTTATACAGCCCACATAATCATGAAGGGATTCACATCTAGATCAGGGGAGGTCATCGTGCCTCTTTACTCATCCCTCATCAGGCCCATAATTGAGTACAATGCCCCTTTTGGGATGTACCTTACCAGACACCTGCAGCAACTGGAAAGACCCCAAAAGTACCTCACCAAGAGGATCAAAGGGCTCAAACAGATGCCATATGCTGCCCGGTTAAAGAAACTTCAGCTCTACTCAGTGGCATACCGCCTGTTCAGAGGCGATCTGTGCCTGACGTATAAAGCCATGTCCAACCCGGAATTAATGGACATGCTGCACCTCAGAAAATCCAAATCCCATCGAGCTATGCTCGAGAGACTTGAACCTCAGCACTGAAATAAATAGGACATGCTGGAGGGACAGATTCATAACCCAGAGGCTCCCTTCACTCTGGAATAAAATCCCAGTCCAGGTTAGGCAGAGTCCCTCATTGACTCTCTTCAAGAGGAATCTTGATGAGTGGATGGGAGATCGTAGGTTTACCCCGGGTATCACATCTGTGTCACTGTTAGACAGAGGCACAGTATACTAACCTCGAAAAAGGGCATAGCAAAATAAATTTAAAATGGGTGGCGAAAGCCAAACACATTCTGGCTAGGCTTATAAATGCCCTAGGGCAGATAGCCTAGTATGAACCTATGAACTGAAAGGGACGGTTTCAGATGGGTTTACTTTACCTGTGGACTTCACTGACGTGTGCGTGTGTGTGTGTGTGTGTGTGTGTGTGTGTGTGTGTGTGTGTGTGTGTGTAAAATGCCCCAGGTGCTACATGGTGGTGGGTACAGAATAAGGCTTGAACCCTGTACCTTGGGCCCAGGTGGCAACAGCCTGAATTCCCTACCCACCACCATCTGTAAAAATGTTGCAGATTTTTCCCTCATACTTGTTCTGTTCCTCATAAAATCTGTGATTTCTGTATTTTTGTGTCCTTGCAAAGCCAGTAGTGCATTGATGCAGTGGTAGCATTGGTGCCCGACAGCTACATGTTCTCTGGTTTGATTCTTGGCTGGGGTGCCTTACCTTCTGTGTGAAGTCTGTATGCCCTCCTTATTTTTGTTTCCTCCCATCTTACAAAGACGTGTCCGTCTGGAGTGTTTCTCCCTGGGCCTCTGCTAAAAATTAGCTTTTGTTCCAAGTCAGACTTTCCTGGTTAACAAATGTTAAAAATGACACACATTTGAATATCAGACTTCATATTCTTCAGAAAGTGCATGGTAACACAAAAGCTTTTATTCTAGCAATTTTCTAAGTGTATAAGATGAATATTTGAAATTTGTCCCTATTTTTGGGACTGTATTCCCCCATTATTGGCTTCATCCAGGTTTTGTGCTATGGTAAGAACTGAATATGTTTGGGGGCTATATTCCCCTATTACTGGCTTTGTCTGGGTGTTTTTTGCTAAGAGGTTGAGAGCTATGGTGAGAACTGAATTCACTGAATGTTTGGGGGCTGTATTCACCCATTATTGGCTTTGTTTAAAATGTGTCTCTGGTTTTTGGCCGTTTGCCCCCCCCCCAATAAATTTTGGCTTTTTCCAGATTTCTTGTGCTGCAAAGTTCGGAGATACAGCTTGAGTGTCGAGTAGATTTTACAAGGAGCTGAGAGCTGCAGGGGAACAAAAGTTTAGTGCTGCTTATGCTTAGTCTGCTTGCATTGTTAATAGCACAACATGTAGTGTACTTGCTTTTGATACTGAAGGCTGTGGGTTCTACTCCCACAGTAGGTAGATGCATTGCTGATACTGTACTGTGTTGTAAATGGGGTGGATACTGCAGTCCTTTTTGGCAAAGATACATAGTAACTATGAACCTGTTATCAGTTTGCTATCCATTCCCTATTGCAGTATTACTAGCTTATCATTTTTTTAATGCATGCAACATAGGCAATTTATTCTTCAAGGGCAACAAGCACTTTATTGTAGATGAAACAATGACATATAAAGTTGTTTGCTAGCAGCAACCTCTTTATTAGTTACAGATTTCTTTAATGTGGATTTTACTACTTCAGAGATTGTGCATATTTACTGATACTGGTGGAAGGTTGAGTAGACTTTTTATGATGGAAATGTTCTGAATTGGGCAGTTTTGTCATTGGTGTATGTATTTTGTTTTATTGTTTACTGGAAAAATGTTCAAACCAATAAATTTAAAATGCCCTCTAACAACTGTACTGTATTGTACAAAGAATATAATGTAATACAGTCAGGAAGGTGTATCAAAGAGCATGTGTATGTTTCATGTTCAAGGGGCCTATGATTTTGAAAACAGCCCAGAGTTAATCTGCCACTGGCAAAATGTATTTTCTTTGAATGTGGGTTTCAATGCTGTTTCAATGCATGTGAGTTTCAAGGGCAGAGAAGTTTTAATGCTTAGTCTATTTTCATTGTGAGACTGCATTGCTTTGTTTAACAGATATCTATTAGGGTTTGTGCTGTAAAATCCAAAATAAAACTTTCAAATGAAATCTAAATCACTGCAGAAGTAAAGCAGTATGCACATTACAGTGTTTATGGTAAAGTTTCAGACGTCATAACCTTCAGAAAAATGCATGCTAATGCAAGACCTGTTATTCTATCAACTGTCTTAAGTTTATACAAGAGCAATTTTCAGTAGTGTTTGTATGTTCCCCAAATATATTTGGTCTTGTCCAGATTTCCTGCATTAAGATGTTGAGAGGTATGTGCAAATCGCTTTGTAGAGTTCGGAATATCCAAACCTCTCCATTGTCCCCAATTTTGGCTCAAAATGTTGCTCTCCCCTAATAATCCCTCCTCAAAATGACAATTTTGGAAGAAAACGTGGAGGGTTTACAATTATATATAACTGTAATGATCAGAGTTATTACTTTTATTTCAGAAATGCATGTAGATACTCTTATTTTGTTAGCTGCTCAAGTTAACAGTGTTAATATTAAAAAGGTGTCCCTTTTTTGACAGGTTCCCAGCTGTAAAACACACTCAAAAAACGTATTTTAGGTTCCCAGCTGTATTGTGTGGCAACTTTATATTTTTGCATCACATTTTTTTTCTGTTTTTCATAAAATTGTGGTTTTCTGGCAAATTAGTGGCAAGTCATTAAAGATTGAAGTTAGAACATAATGGCAGACATTTGAGTTTCAGATTTCATACCCTTCAGAAAAGTCGTACTAATGCAAGACCTACTACTGTTCTATTATCTAAGTTAATAAGAGCAATATTTAAAAATTGTCCTTATTTTTGGGCCTGTGTCCCACGTCTAGTTCTATGTATGGCTTTGTCCAGATTTCTTGCTCTGAAGTTGAAAGGTACGAATGTCAGAGCCATCACTGTCAGCCAGAGACATTTCAAATTGTGACATACTTGTTGCACCCCACTCCCTATTGTAGTGGCTCTGGATGTGTCCAAGGAAGGCAAGGAGCAGTAATGCAGTGTAAGTGTGCAGAGTATTCCCCCATCCAAGGTAGACCACAAGTACGACCGTGGCTTTTCATCTGTCCTTGATTTTGCAAAATGTTCTGGTTTTCTGTCATATTTTTATACTGTTGATTTATGCTTCTTATTATTCAGGAAATGCATGCTGCCACAGTGCCCTGTTGCTCTGTTTTAAGTAGCAATGATTTAATGACCATCAGGTAAGCTTGTCGGAGATTGTAAGATGCAAGTAAGCTTTAATAAGCACACTGTTAAAGAATTACCAGCATTGAAAGCCTTTTCGTTGTTGCCTTGCCGAGAATATTTACATAACTAGATAATGTATAAGCCTTGGGTACCGAAATGCATATGACAGTATTTGTAATAAAAGGACAGGATTACAATACTTTCAGAAGCTCATTACATTTGTCGGAGACTTGCAGTCATCTTTGCAGGCTTACCCATAAACTAAACAGAATGCCAATCTATCATGTGTGGTCCATAACTTGTGCAGGAATCCTTTAAGCAATTTATCTTGAGCTTGTTTCTTGCTTGCTGTTCATTTTTTACTTTGATCATGTCTTCCCCATGAACCAGGTCTTTTTTGGATAAGAAACAAATATTGTCTATATAAAAAGGAGGCAGCATACCTCTCAGCTGTCCAGGTTTTTGCAGAATGTCCAGATTTTTTGCCATATATTCTTCCTAAAAAGGATTGAAGTTGCTAAATAATGACAAACATTTGAGTTTTAGATGTCATATCCTATAGAAAAATGCATACAAACATTATCATCATTTTCTTTCGGTCGCCACAGCGGATCATCTGTTTCCATTTCTTCCTGTCCTCTGCATCTTGCTCTGTCACACCAACCACCTGCATGTCCTCTCTCACCACATCCATAAACCTTATCTTAGGCCTTCCTCTTTTCCTGTTACCTGGTAGCTTCATCCTTGGCATCTTTTTCCCAATATACTCAGCATCCCTCCTCAGCACATGCCCAAACCAACGTAATCTTGCCTCTCTGGCTTTGTCTCCAAACCTTCCAACCTGGGCTGACCATCTAATATACTTATTCGTAATCCTGTCCACCCTCGTCACACCCAGTGCAAATCTTAACATCTTTAACTCTGCCACATCCAGCTCAAACTCCTGCCTTTTTGTCAGTGCCACTGTCTCCAACCCATATAACACAGCTGGTCTCACTACCCCCTTGTAGGCCTTCCCTTTCACTCTTATGGTACTCGTCTGTCACAAATCACTCCTGACACTCTTCTCCACCCACTCCATCCTGCCTGTACTCTCTTCTTCACCTCTCTTCCACACTCACCATTACTCTGAACTACTGATCAGAAGTATTTAAACTCAACCACCTTCGTCACCTCTACTCGTTGCATCCTCACCATTCCTCTATCCTCCCTCTCATTCACACACATGTCTTAGTCCTGCTGACCTTCATTCCTCTTCTCTCTAGAGCATATCTCCATCTCTCCAGGGTCTCCTCCACCTGTTCCCTACTCTCACTACAGATCACAATGTTATCTGCAAACATCACAGTCCACGGGGACTCCTGTCTGATCTCATCTGTCAACCTGTCCATCACCACTGCAAATAAGAAAGGGCTCAGAGCTGATCCTTGATGTAACCCCACCTCAACCTTAAACGCATCTGTCACTCTCACCGCTGTCACACTACCCTCGTACATATCCTGTACCACTCTTACATACTTCTCTGACATCCTCTCACTTTCCAAGATTTCATTAAACAATCTAGTTAAAAACTCCACTGCCATTTCACCTAAACATCTCCATGCATTCACAGGTATGTCATCTGGACCAACAGCCTTTCCATTCTTCATCCTCTACATAGCTATCCTTACTTCCTCCTTGCTAATCCATTGTAATTCATGATACACTATCCCCACATCATCCAACCTTCTCTCCCTCTCATTCTCTTCATTCATCAACCCCTCAAAGTACTCTTTCCATCTCCTCAACGCACTCTCCTCACTTGTGAGTATGTTTCCCTCATTATCCTTTATCACCTTTACCTGCTGCACATCTTTCCTAGCTTGGTCCCTTTGTCTAGCCAATCTGTAAAGGTCCTTTTCTCCCTCCTTAGTGTCCAACCTTTCATACAACTCTTCATAAGCCTTATCCTTAGCCACCTCTCTCTTTGCCATGCACCTCATCTCCTTATACTCCTGTCTACTTTCTTCATCTGTCTGACAATCCCACTTCTTCTTTGCAAACCTCTTTCTCTGTATACTCTCCTGTACTTCCTCATTCCATCACCATGTCTCCTTATCGTCCTTCCTCTGTCCAGATGTCATACCAAGCACCTTTCTAGCCATCTCCCTTACTAGCTCTGCTGTAGTTACCCAGCTATTTGGTAACTTCACTGCTACCCAGTGCCTGTCTTAACTCATCCCTGAACTCCACCTCACAATTACCCTTTTTCAATTTCCACCATTTGATCCTTGGTGCTGCCCCCACACTCCTCCTCCTCCTCTTCTTTATCACCAACGTCATCCTACAAACCACCATCCTATGCTGCCTAACTACACTTTCCCCGGTCACCACTTTACAGTCTCCAATCTCCTTCAAACTGGCCCTCCTACATAAGATATAATCCACCTGTGTGCATCTTCCACTACTCTTGTATGTCACCCTATGCTCCTCCCTCCTGTTAAAATACGTATTCACCACAGCTATGTCCATCCTTTTCGCAAAATCCACTACCATCTGACCTTCTGCATTCCTTTGTTTAACACCATACCTACCCATCACTTCGTCATCCACTCCTCTGTTCCCTTCACCAACATGCCCATTGAAATCTGCTCCACTCACCACTCTCTCACCCTTGGGTACAGTCATCACCACTTCATCCAAGTCGCTCCAAAATTTTTCTTTCTCATCCATCGCACACCCAACTTGAGGAGCATATGCACTAATAACATTCATCATTACACCATCAATTTCCAGCTTCATAAACATCACTCTATCCTACTCTCTTTTCAACTCCAAAACACTCTTGGCATACTGTTCCTTCAGGATTAATTCTACGTCATTTCTCCTCCCATCATCGCCATGATAAAACAATTTGAACCCACCTCCGATACACCTAGCCTTACTCCCCTTCCATCTGGTCTACTGCACACACAATATACCAACCTTCCTTCTGTCCATCATATAAAATCCATATTAACATAAATCATGTTATTCTAGCAATGTTCTAAGTTCATGAGAGCAATATTTATAATCTGTCCCTATTTATGTTGGGCTTTGTCCAGATTTCTTGCAGAGGTTGAGGTGTGTGAGTGAAAGTGAAATGCCCTATTTAGAGTTAGTAGGTGGAATTTATTTTCAAGTGTATTTTCAAGGAATTGTGAGCTTCAAGGGAAGAGAAGTTTACTGCTGCTCATGCTAAGTCTGCTTAAAATGTGCAACTGTTTTGTTTTGCAAATGTTATCATTATTGTGGTATAGAATTTTAAAGCAGTGTTAGTAGTACAGCAGGTAGCATACTTGCATCTTGATGCAGAGGGCTATAAGTTCTACTCCCACAGCATGTAGATTTGTATTTTAAGGGGGTGGAGTGCTGCAGTCCTGGCTATGTCCTCCTTTGGATGAGATGCCTAATAACTATGAACTTGTTTTTCAGCTTACCACCCATTCTGTATTGCAAATATACCAGCTTACCATTTTTAATGTAACATAGGCAATGTATTCTTCAAGGACAGCAGGCACTGAATTTGTTGATGAAATGCTGAAGTATAAAGTTGTTTTCTAGCAACAACCTCTTCATTAGTTTTAGATCTCTATAATGTGGAATTATTCAGATGACTTTTACTTCTGCAGAGATTGTGCATACTGACTGACATTGATGGATTGTAATGACAAATGTTTAAGTGGCCTTTTATGGTTGAAATGTTTTGCATTGGACAGTTTGTCATTATTGGTTCATATGTTTCGTTTCATTGCTTGCGGGAAAAACATTCAAAACTATAAATTTAAAACACAGTCTAACAAGTGGTGCTGTATTATAGAAGGGATATAATTAAATTATTTTATATTATAATTAATACAATCTGTATATAATAATCGTGCATAATCATATGTATAAATATGTACACTTCTTATGCATGGCTACTCTTGCTTATCACAGTAACAGGAAGGATACTGTAATGGCTGTGTCAAGAAAAAAGGTCTAAAGCTTTTAGTTAAGCATATAATGAAGTTGTTCACATCAGTGATAATGCAGATCCAGTTTCATATAATTAAGGGTCAACCACACAAAATCAGAAAACACCCAGAATTTCCCTTGCCCACTCAGTAAAACTAATCTTGAAAAAATAATTAATGTGCATATATTAGGGCTATTGGAATTATCTATAAAAAGATGAAGTGATGATTTGCAACTATGTCAAGGTTGGGATTATGAAGAAATGCTTGATTAAGCATTAATTAAAAGATATACATAATTTAGTGAATGCACACAGTTTAAGTTAAATACAGCTATAACGTGCCGTGCATTCAGAGCACAGAATGCCAGCTTTTATTTAAACAGCAACTTGTGTTATTGAGAGCTAATCTTGGAAGCCAAAGAACACTAGTGTTATAAACTAATCTGTTTAAATCTGTATAATCTGAACAGGCTCATGAGACTCAGTTTAGTGTCCTACGTGAAAAATACTGAGCTAATGAACACTATTCCCCAGTAGTTGTTTCTAAATCACTTACAAATAAATAAATAAAACAAGGGGAAGTATTTTGAGGTAAAACAAATATCTTGTCTTTATGGTAGGTAAAAAGTAAAACTCTGTTAGTACCCAAGTAAATAAAATGATTATCAGCAATGAATGAGAAATTATTCCAGTATAGAGAACTGAACAGCCAAGCCTTCTTGATCAGAATTCAAAAGGGCTGCCAGCTGAAAGTTCCCTTGAGTTAGTTGCAATGTACATGGGATATGTAAAAAAACCTATCATGGATTCCTAATTAAATCTAGATACCTGTAATCATTGTAGAAGTAAAGCATAAGACAGCATACACACTGAGAATTTTGAACAGTGTTTATGGCAACTGGAGAGAAATAGCCAAGTAATGGGACCCTGTAATGGCTGTGTGGGGGTAGAGCTCCGTGGGTGGAGGGGGTGGGGCTCCATGGGCGGGGCTCTGGGTTTGCACCCCCCCCCCCGCAAAAAATCCTGCGGGCTCCCTTGCCCCTTTCAGTCACATCCAGGTACAAAGCACTGCAAAGCCATCATAAGCAAAACACAGCATATGTAAATGTACAAAACATGACTGTACAAAATTAGATGCAATAAATAAGATGAAACATGGGGTTAAGTAAAGACAAAAGTTTAGCATGGGTATCCTTGGCCAAGTATTAATTCTTTCTATGTATACTACAAACAAAGAGCCAATATATACATTTTATATAGAAAGGTGGAGATAAGCTGTGAAAAAAAAGAAGTTATGCACTTACCATAATGTTCCATCTGTGTTATGCATTTTCATTCTTCCTCAACATATGAGTTCGGATCTGATCCTCTTATCTGCCTTGGCATTACTATAGCTCATGATCACCAAAAAGCTCTTGTGCCCTTTCCCTGCCCCAAATGCAACAACCCTTAACATACCTCAGATCTTGTTTACCATTGTACAAAGGTAAAAGGACACTATAAATATCATAATAAAGCATACCATATCCGGGGCTGAATAAGGAGGACAGTGGTGTCCTTATATTTACACATTCTTCCAGAAATTCACTATAAAACAGAAAGGTGAAAATGGACAACACAGATGAAACATTACGGTAAGTACAAAACTTCTTTATCTGATGTTGTCAAGTTTCATTCTATCCTCTTCATATGGGACACAGTCCCCAGCTATCTAAATTCCTGGGTGGACTCTAAGGAAGGATATTCCTGAGTATAGTTGAGCCAAAGGCTGCTCATCCCCTCGTGACCAGATCCGATCTTTAATGAGTAATAAAGGTATGATGATTAGCCGAAGTTGTAGCTGCACATATCTCATCCATGGAAGCCCTAGCAAGAAATACTGAAGAAGTTGCCATAGACCTAGTGGAATGGGCTTTTAAAGGTTTTGGTAAGGACAGACCCAATTGATTGTAGTTAAGTGATATGCACTCTATCGGCCATCTGACTAAAGTCAGTTTTGCTACTTTTTGTTGTTGTATCTTTCGGCTTTTCCCAGTTAGGGGTCGCCACAGCGGAACTCCGGTCCGCTAATGATTGGCAGTAGATTTTTACGTACCGAGTTGCCAGCCTTGACGCACAACCTTCAACGAAGGTATGTCCATTCATGCATTTCTCCACACAGAAGATGCTTTCGCTGAGAATCGAACAGGACAATGTCTTACTGTGAGGCGACAACGCTACCGCAGCACCACCACCGCATTGATTTTCCTAATTTAGAATCTGCAAAGGACACAGATAATTGGTCTGTTTTTCTAATATCTTTCGTTCTACGTAGGAAAAAAAGAACTGTCTGCAGACATCCAATAAATAAGGCATATATTCTTGTTTATTTGCAAATTTAGGAAAGATGACTGGTAAGTTAATGAACCAATTAATATTGGATTCTGATACCACCTTAGGAAGAAAAGAAGCATTTGTACATAAAGTTACTCTAGCCTTATAAAAAATCAAATAGGGAGGTTTGGAACGTGGTGCACACACATCTTTTGTGATGTCTAGCCAGGCTCTCTGGTGTAGGGATAAGCGACCCCCAATTGTCTCCAGAGGGGGACAATCAGGCCTCCATTTAGGAGGGCTGATATGGTCTATCAGAGAAAGAATCTCTGTGAGGCCACAGAAGATTGAGCCCTCAGCAGCAGTGGTCCCTTAAAAGAATTTTGAAAGTTCTTTGATCAAGTCCCTTTGCAGTCTCAAGAAGTGTGCCAAGTAGATCAGCGACCTAAGGGCAAAAGTCACTAAAGCAAACACATGCTTCTCAAATCTCTCCCATGCTCTAGACCTTCTATTAGGGGCATGGACAGAGTAACTCTGTTCAGCTAGTTCTTTCTTGGTGGCCACTGCCATGACCATAGCATCTTCAGGCACCCCTTTACTCCAGAACTCCCTTCCTACAGATGGAGCCAGAATCCAATCTGGGCTCATAGGGACCAGCTCAACTGAGTCAGGCTCCTTCAATGCCCACATAGGAATCAAGTCAATGAGCTCTTCGGTGGGAGGAGTTACCAAGAAGGTAGACAGGCCAGTTCCAAAGGCCTCTAGAAATACTGATTCCTCCAGTAAAGGGTTATCAGAGGACAAACCACCTCTCTGCTTAAGGATCTCAAAGATGTCTCTGAATGAGATGTCTTCAGGAGGTGATCTTGGGGACCCTTCTCCATCAGTATCCTCAGTGATTGACTCCTGAGGGAATCCACATGCCTCCCCTCTTGCACTTCCTCTTCCTAGGGACTTCCTCAGTGGGATGCTCCAGTGAAGTATCGGAAGAGATCGTAATACCCTGCTGGCTGTCCCTGTGATGTAGAATGATGTGGCTCAATATGCAGAGACATCTGGGATCCAGAAGGAAGACCTGAGAGGGAGGGTTCTGTCTGTTCATCCTGCTGGAACAGAAAACTCTCTCCTCACTACCTTGAAGGAAGATCACTCTGCGGAGAAGGAAGACAACAGATCCAAGAAGGCAGGTTTCTGGCCCATTGCTTCCCTCTGCTCCAAAACCAATCTCCTTGAAGCAGAAATCAGAGATGAGCTGTCTAATGCCGATGCTCAACTCCACATCCTCAGACCCGACAGGTGCTTTGGATCTGCGAGCCATCTGGATCCGAAGATGTCGGAGCCAGTGTACTCAGAGACTGCTTGGGATCTGAAGATAGAAGTACCTTCAGATCTGAGACAGATGGACACGGACGGCTCAGATCAGAGAAGCCGGCATAGGTGGTGCAGTGGATGGACGAGCTTCCTGACCTGAGGGGGACAGGAGCCGGGAGAACACCCATCTGAATCTGCACTGAGAGGAATTCCTTCATCATTCTGTTCATGTCTTCTTTGGTCAAACTTCCTAGGCAAAAATTTCAGATTGGAAGTAGTAGGATCCAAGGACTTTTTGGCCGGATCTGTTGGAGGTTGAATCAGTACAGACATCGGATCCAACTTGAAATTTTTTCTTGGTAGCTCCAAAGATGGAGTCGACGAAGTAGAAGGCCTTGGAAACTGGGTTGAAAGCTCCTTAGCTTTAGATTTGAGAGACCGAGCCTCAGAAATAGCTTCAGGAAAAGAGGAAGGAAGTAAACTTTTCAGTATCAATTTGTTCTTCCTGTCTGCTAGTGCGCGTGGATTGAAATTTTTACAAATGAAGCAATCAATATGCAGGTGATCCAGGCCCAAACAATATGCACATAAATTAAGACCATCGGATAAGGGCAATTTGTGCCTACACTTTTTAAAACCAGAAGGCGGTTTGTCAGACATAAAAAAATTAGCAATAAGAAAAAATATATATGTGAGAGAGATAAAGGGAAAATATACAAGCTATGGTATCAAGAATACACAACAGTGTAATAGGAAGAAAAAAGGAAAATTAACAACTACCAACTATGGTAAACTAGAAACACATCAAGTGTAACAGAAAGGGAAAAGATTACTAGCTAAAGCAAGGAGAAACTACTTATTTTAACCAGAAAACTCCAGAGCTCAGACTGACCATGTCTATTTGTGAAAAGTGGCAAACGAAATCTGAAGTATGTTGGGGGTTGGTGTATTGTGGGTAGGGAAGGGGCTCAAGAGTTTTTTGGCGATCATGAGCTATAGTAATGGCAGAGTCAGATCCTAGGATCAGATCTGAACCCATATGTTGATGAAAGAATGAAAACTGACATCAGATCATTTGATTTATTCCATGGAATACCTTAGTAATACAAATACGTTAGCAAGTACTTTGGAAGCAAGAGCATCTGGCGTCTTTAAAAAGGAATTCTTTCAGAGTTTTTTTTAATGCCTCTATGGTATGATTACTTTTTCCTTTCCTGGAAGTTGATTCTAAGCAGCAGGTCCTGCTCTGGAAAAAAGCTTTTCCACCAAAAGCTTATTTGAATCTTGGCCTGCCTGGAAAGTATGAGAATGTTGTTTTGGCTACTTTTTAAGTGATCAGTTTTGATCTCCTAGTGGGAGTTTTGCTTTCAGAGGTGGGCAGTAACCCAGAAGAAGAATTTTAAATACAAGGGTACCTAGATGACTGGCCCTGCCAGATATAAAGATCTAATGATCAAAATTGTGTGTTTTGGTCAGCCAGGAGAACATATATTTAATTCACTGGTTTGTAGTTTCCAGCAGTTATAGGCTGAGTGCATATTCTAGTATGGGAACTAGTATATACATAAGTATAAAATCTATTGAAAATCGGTACATCTATGCAAAAATCTGAACACCTAAATAGCATAAAAGCTGAAGAATGAATAGCACATAAATCTACTCAGTTCCAGTAGGACTGCAGAATACTACTGAGAAACACAGGTTTAAAAAATGAACATTGCAAAAGTTGCATTAGACACAGAAAGATAAGCCTTTTCATTTCTTGATCTGATTTTAAATTCATTTTGACAGTCTGTATCTGCTTTTCCTAAGATCTTTAAGCCTTATGTTAGTAATTCCTGTACATAGTTGCATTGCAGTTTTGCTGCTTAAGTGGTCTAATTGTGGTTACTAAACCCTAGCTTCATTCTTATGTACTGGAATGTATGTAAGGCTAGTTCAGGACTCGTCTTTGCATTAAGATAGTTTCAGGCCAGTCAGCTCAATGATAAGGGTATAATTGTTTTTCCTCCCACCTATCCTGTTGTAATTGTGCGTTTAAACCCAAAGTATTTGTTGTAGCCTGTCCCTTATGATAATTTGATAACATAATTCCCTCCCTATGCTGTTGACAATAAGCACAGTAAGCATTTCTTTGCAAAGTCTCTCTCCTTAGACTAAACTAATTACCAGGCTAAAAGACCTTTGATAAAATTGCTTAATAAAGAATATTCTGATACTGCTTGCACTCATTTTAGTTTCAAATTAGTGATTTTCTTTTACTATAACTGGTTTACTGGTACTTGCTGGTGACAGAAGGTTTCCAGACTAGTTGTTTTGCATTAAAATTTTAATATTCAGTATCAAGTCCAACCAAACATTATTCTAAAACTGAACTCCAAGCAATTATAATTACCCCTGCTCCCTTGTCATTCCTGTTGGCAATTATATCCTGAGACAGAGTATGAATTGTCTCATGCTATCCAACAATCCTCTATTACTCAAATAGCATAAGCCATTATGTGAGAGATGTACATGTATATCATCTCTGGAGGCAAAAATGTCACATACACTAAACTTAAGACATCAAAATAGTCAGCAGTACACCACACATCACACCTCCCCAAGGCCATCACATGATTTAACCACATCCCTAACAACACTGTCTTAGCTTCCATACAGGTTTTCTGCCAAGCAATTGGAGAACCACTACAGTCATTTTTCCCTGTATAAGGGAGGACTTTCCACAGACCCAGGCAATTACAGACACACAAGTCTGACCAGCCTCATATGCAAAGCCATGGAAAGGCTTAGCATGGAAATAATCAGTCAGGAGATAGTGAACCTCCATACACTGTACCCGTCTCAGTCTGGATTCAAGGTCAGTTCACGCTTACTCAATCTGATAAGATTTTTTTGAAAAGGTCACCAAAACAATAGATGAAGGCAAAATGGTACACATCTCATAGCTCAACCTGGCCAAAGCTACTCAGGCACAGTAGTAAAGCTAAATAAATTGTGAATAAACCTGTGTCACCTGCTGAATTACAAACTGGCTCCCAGATAGGATGCAGATAATCAAAATAGGGAAAGCTGCCTTCACAAAGAGGAAGGTCACCAGTGGAGTCCCCCAGGATTCTATGCTTGGACCTCTCCTGTTTGGCATCTACTTTTCTGAAGTAAAAGTCAAAACCAAAGGGCTCTGGCTCATTAAGCTTGCAGACGACTGTAACCTAGGAGCAGTCACTGAATCCCCAAATGACTTATCCATTCTGCAGGAAGGTTTGTCCCAAATAACTAACTGATGCCAAAATCACAGACAAACTAAATGCAAAAAAATGAATTACTGTATCCTTTGAGAAGTCATCTACCCTAGGGAACTACCACATTGACAATAAGTTCCTTAGAGTTGTCCCAGTTGTTTAGATTTGGGAATTTATGTGGACAGTGACCTAACTTTGATCAACATGTGTCTACTGTTGTAAGAAAGTCATTTTATATTGCACAACTTATAAACAACAGGATTGTGTCTAGATCTAGGGATGTCATTGCCCCCCCTTTACTCAGCCCTCATTAGGCCAGTCACTGACTATAATGCCCCCTTTAGTATGTATCTGTCCAAACACATGCAACAAATGGAACACCCACAGAAGTACCTTACTAAAAAGATAAAAGGCCTAAACAACATGTCCTAGATGGAGCGACTCAAAGTCATGTAACTATACTCGATATTCAACAGACTAAGAGGTGACCTGTGTCTGGCATACAAAGCATTCTTTGAGCCATTACTGATGAATTTACTGCAAAGCAACAAGTCAAATGGCATCAGAATTACTCAGTCTAGGGACATAAACCTCTTCTGCAATATCAACAAAACATTTGATGGGATGGGTATATCTTAGAGAGGATACCGCTGCTGTGAAACAGATTCTCAATCCACATAAAAGAAATTTCATCCCTGTCCATATTCAAGCACAACTTAGATCTATAGATAGGAAACAACATTTACCCCAGGACTGACCCCTATACTATTAATAGAAAGAGGCAGCCCTTAATTGCTTTATCCCATGCACGAGTCCCCTAAAATTATCTATGACATGATCCCAATTATTCTCATTAGGAGTAATATATAATTATAGGTTCATAGGTGTGTACTAGGCTAATGGCCCTGGAACCTTTAAAAGCCTAGCCCGCAGGATTACCCTGCCACCCGACCTTAGTTCCAGTGCCTCTGTTGAGTAGAGCCACTGGAGTGATCTCCGGGGTGAATTTTCTATTTCCCATCCACTCATCAAGATTTCTCTTGAAAAGGGCCAGTGAGGTGCTCTGCTTGACATGAATGGAAAGTCTATTCCATAGCATGGGCAGTCTCTGGGTTACGAACCTGTCCCTCCAGCATGTTCTGTTGAGTGTGGTAATGAAGTTGAGGTCTCTGGAGCGTGTGGAGTGGAGGGACTGGGATTTCTTTAGATGTAGCATTTTTAACAAAGCTGGGTCAGACATGGCTTTGTAAGTCAAGCAGAGATCGCCTCTAAGTAGGCGATATGAGACAGAGAATAGGAGTTTTTTGAGTCTATCCATATAGGACAAGTGTTTAAGGCCTAGGATCCTCTTTGTGAGATACTTGTGTGGCCTCTCCAATTGTTGCAGGTGTCTAGTGAGGTACATGCCAAATGGGGCAGTGTACTCGATGATTGGCCTAATGTCGGAAGAGTAGCGGGAGATAATGACCTCTTTCTTCCTGGATGCAAAACCCTTAGTAATGAGATGTGCCATCATAGAAGGATTTTCTGATCACAGTGGCAGTGTGGTGGTCCCAGATCTCTTATAACGCCTTCTGTGTTCAGTGAACTACCATTGATGTGGTAATTCATGGGAACCGGGTTTTTCCCAAAGGGGATGATGACATTTTTTGTCATTAAGCTTAAGGCCATGGTTATGACACCAGTTGCTGGTGAGGCCTTTCTGTAGGATGTCATCATCACTTGGGGAGTTAATAATAGCTCCCAACTTGCAATCATCTGCAAACTTTGTCACCCTGAGTGCTTTTGTGTTGGCCTGGACTTCAGAGAAGTAGATACCAAACAGGAGAGGACCCAGGACCAAGCCCTGTGGGACTCTACTCGTGACTGGTCGGCAGTCTGACTTGGAGTCAGCTACTTTCACACTGTAGGTTCTATCTATGAGCCAGTTTGACCCCCACCTAGTGATATAGGGGTTAATGCTTAGCTTAGTGAGCTTTTCTATGATTCCTGAGTGGGGAAATCAGCCCTGCCAAGTCTCGAACCCAGGACCCTGTACACTACAGTCAGAGCAATGTACCACTACATGGGATGGGTAAGGCCAATATAAAACCAAATAAGACAGGTTATTTTAAGCATGAAAAGGTAACCTGGCTAGGCCTAAAATGGCCCACAAGGGCAGCTAGCTTAGCACTTACCTATGAACCTGTGAATAACAAAAATGACACAAAAATATAAGACAATTATCAAATACACAATGTATAATCTGTAAACATTAATGAAAGATACTGCAAAAATCTACCTCACAGTCTTGTTTTTAGTTTTGCTTCTGAAAAAGTGAGATGTAACATGTCATATAGTTTGGTTTCCTGCAAACATAGCAGCTTCAAAATTATGTAAATTGGAGGGAGTATTCAGAAGATCGTGTGAAGCGTAAATCAAGCCTGGAAACTGGAGCTGACTGTGATCAGGTTAATGAACACATAAATAATGCTCACAGTAATGTACTGCAGACCATCATACTCACAAACTACAACCCACACCACACAAACACATAACATGAACACGTATCCAGTAGTTAAAGCCACTTAATTACCATGTATTTCGCAGATGATTGATTCTGATCAAAGAAAATTAATAAATAAACTAGTAATGGTCACTGTACTTATATTTCAGCTCATGTATGTCAGGCATATAGTGCAATTTATTCCAACCCCCACACACAAGCCCACCAGTTACAGCAACTTTACTAAATGAGCACACCTCAGATGTAATTTACAATTCTTTGATCTCTGTTACTGTATTCACTACTACTCAGTTTCAACCAGTCTTGATAAAATAACATTTAAATGATTTCCAACCCCCCCCCCCCGAGTATACTTCATCTTTCTTTATATGTACTGTTATGCAAATGCCATTATTTGGCATAAACCATTTAGTTATGTACTCACCATAACGATAGATGTATGTAGTCCATCTCGCCTACATTCATTACTGACGGGCTTGGAGCAGAGAATCGGCTCCGACTCGGCCGCTATAACTAGCACGAAGTCTCTAATTGGCTGGGCTAAGCCTATATCCCAGGATGCACCACTCCCAAACCCCCAGATCTTGTTTGCCACAAAAAACATCATTACACATGCATAACCCCACCGAACAACACGGCAAGAAGAGAGAAAAAATAATATCCTCAGAAGGGTCTAAGAATATAATTTCCTCCAAGTCCACCAGGAAGAGGGAAGGTGGGTGGGTACGTAAGAATGTAGGCGAGATGGACCACATACATCTATCGTTATTGTGAGTACATAACTAAATGATGTAATGTGGTCCTATCTCGCCTACATTCATTACTGACGGGACAGCGTCCCTAGCACCTAAATCCTGGGAGGCTCATGAGAAAACACTCCTGAGCACCATGGAACCAAAGGAAGCCCGGCCTCTAGAAGCTACGTCCAACTTATAATGAGAAATAAAGGAATGTGGAGAAGTCCAGGTGGCTGCCGCACAGATTTCATCCAGAGAGAGCCTAGCATGAAAAGCCACTGAGGTAGCCATAGCCCTGGTAGAATGCGCCTTAACTGGGAAAGGTAGATCTTTACCTGCCGATGTGTAAATAAATGAGATACAGTCCTTAATCCACCTTGCAATAGTGCCTTTGGTCACAGGGCTACCATTCTTTTATCTGAAAAGGACACAAACAACTGATCTGTTTCCTCTCTTGTTTTGTCCTGTGCAAGTAAAACCTCAGTTGTCTATGTACATCCAATTGGTGAAATTTGAATTCTGCCCTGTTTGAAAAGCTTGGGAAAAACACCGGTAACTCAATGGCTTGGTCAAGACAGAAGGTAGAAGAAACCTTAGGAAGAAAGGAAGGGTTGAGTCTCAAGGATACTCTATCCTTATGAAAAATCAAATAAGGAGGTTTGACAGAAAGGGCTTGAAGCTCTGATACTCTTTTGGCTGAAGTAATGGCCACCAGAAAGGCTGTCTTCCAAGACAAATATTTTAATTCACAAGTGGCTGCACGCTCAAAGGGAGAAGAAGTTATGGCTCTAAGCATCAAGTTTAAATCCCATGGCAAGACTGGCTGAGAAACTGGTGACGAAGTAACCAGGCTCCTTTTAGGAAGGCTTTACACAGTTTATGGGCCATGAGGGAAGGCTCACATGAAACATGAAAATTAGAAATAGCCGCCAGCTGAACCTTAATAGTGGAGGCAGCGGAACCTTGTCTGAAAAGAGTAGCTAAAAAATCCAAAGCTGCCGTCACAGGGGCTGTGAAGGGATCTAGGTTATGTGACTGGGCCCAGATAGCAAATCTTTTCCATTTACTGGAATATATCTTCTTAGTGGATGGCTTGTGGGAAGAAGATAGGATATGTACCACTTCCGGTGTCAAGGAAAGCTGTCTGACTAAGGATGGAAGTGGAGAAGCCAGGCAGTGAGCTTGAGGGTTCTCAGGGATGGGTGGAACTGCCCTGACAGATGAGTCAATAGGTCTGGAACTGGGTCCAGAATCCAAGGACCGTCCATAGTATATCTCCGGAGAAAGGGGAACCAAACTTGACGGGGCCAGTGTGGTGCGATCAAGATCATTTTGCTTCCCAAGGAAGTTGCCTTCTCAATCACTCTTGGCAGCAGAGGAAACGGAGGGAAGGCGTAGAGCAGACCAGGGGGGCCAATTGTGGACTAAAGCATCCCTGGGTGACTCCCCCTGAGGGGGGATCAGAGTGAAGTAATTGCTAGACTTGGCATTTAGGGGACTGGCAAATAGATCGCAGCAAGGCAGACCCCACCTGGAGAAGATCTGAGCAGCAACTCGATCGTTCAGGGACCACTCGTGAGGCATCAGAATAGCTCTGCTTAGCCTGTCTGCTATCACATTGAACTTCCCCGGAATGTGCGTTGTCACTAGAAAACGTTGGGAAGACACCGCCCAATTCCACACTCTAATGGCCTCTCTGCAAAGGGGATAGGACTTGGTTCCCCCCTGTTTGTTCAGGTACCGCACGACTGACATGTTGTCGGAAAGAATTGAGATAGTCCCCTTGGGAAGAGAGCTGTAAAGTGCCTGCAACGCTAGTAGCACTGCTCTCATCTCCTGAACATTTATATGCAAGTGCACCTCGTGTTCCTGCCAAGTGCCTTGGACCGTTCTGCCCAGATAATGTCCCCCCCACCCTGTCTGGGAGGTATCCATGGTCACTGTGGCAGTAGGGGGCAGGGGGTTCAGGGATCTCCCTTTGTTCAGATTGGGTGAATGAAGCTACCAACGAAGGTCCCGTCGTCATCACTCCGTTATAAGAATCGGGTGAGACAGAGGGAGCTCTTGAAAGGACCACTGGACCAAATGAAGTCACTGGAGTGTCCGCATATGTAGCCTGGCCAGGGGTACTAGTAGGATGGTGCCCGCCATGGAACCTAGTAACTGAAGAACAAGTCTGGCTTGTACCTTTTTCGGAGGTAATAAGGTCAAAACTTGAGCCTGTAGCACTTTTATTCTTTCTGTAGGAAGGAAAGCCCTCATTTCTACGGAATCTAGCTCTGCACCGATAAATGCAACACGTTGTGATGGCAAGCAAGACAGATTTTTGCCAGTTGAAAGTAATCCCTAGGAGTTGACCCAAGTTGATGGTGGCCTCCGTGGCTCGAATAAGTAGATGCCTGGTGGGGGCGGTGAGAAGCCAGTCGTCTAGGTAAGGAAACACCTGGAAACCTAGACGTCTCAGGTGAGCAGTCACCACTGCCAGACATTTGGTAAACACCCTGGGGGCTGTGGTGAGACCAAAGGGCAGGGCTCGGAATTGGAAATGACTGGCTCCCAGACGGAAGCGTAAGTGATTCCTGGAAGCCTTGTTTATCTTGATGTGATAATAGGCGTCCTTGAGATCGATGGAGCACATCCATACTCCTTTTCTCAACAATGGGAAAATGGTTTGAAGAGTGACCATTCGGAACTTGGACTTCCTGACGAAGCGGTTTAAATGGCTGAGATCCAGGATGGGTCTCAAGTCCCCTGTTCTTTTGGGCACCAAAAATAACCTTGAGTAATTTCCTGATCCGATCTGGTCTGAGGGGACTGGTTGGATGACTACTTTTTCCAGCAGCTTTGAGACTTCTAACACTGCTTGGTCCCTTTGACTGGGTGGAACGTCTAGGACTCTCTTGGGTGGCAGAAGGGGTGAGATAAAGGGAATGGTGTAACCTCCGGCAATAATTCTAAGCACCCAACGATCCTGGGTGATGTTTTCCCAGGCTTGAAGATGCTTCGAGAAACGACCCCCAACTGGCTCCGGAGAGGCACAGTCGGGCAGTCCCTCAGGGACGTTGGTAGGAGGAACCACGAAAGGACTCGCGGTCTCCTGAGTTGCGGGGGCCTCCCCCACCCCTAGGGCGACGTCTTACAGAGTAATTCCCCCCTCCTCTGCCTCTGGAGGGGGGGGGTCACCATGATGGTCAGGAAAAGACTTCTGAGACTTCCTGAACCACATCTTTCCTCCCCTCTGTGCCTTGGGATAAGGTCTAGAGGGAAGCGAAAAATGGGCCCCAACAGCAGACAAAGTCTTATCCTCCTGCTCACATCTGGTGAGAATGTCTTTCACTTTGGGTCCAAAAAGGGAGGACCCGTCAAAGGGAGCATCCATGAAGGAAGACTTGAAGGCCTCCGCGAAGTGACACAGGTGCATCCAGGCTTGCCTCCTAAGGGCTACGCCTGAGCTAGCTGCCCTACCCGCCCCCTCGGCTGCATAGGATATGAGCTTCATGGACGAGTTAACAACAGAAGACAGGGTAGACAGCTGGGCATTGACAGTTTGATTCACCGCCTCAGGCAAGTTACCCGACAGAGTATCTCCCAACTCCTTGAGGAGATCTCTTTGGAGCCTCGTAAAATGACACAAATAATTCAGCGACCGCAAAGCAAAGGTCGCTGAGGACAGGGTACGCTTTCCATACCAATCCATACTCCTAGACTCCTTGTAAGGAGGATGAACGGAAGCAGAAGCCTCTGCAACTTCTTGCTGAGTGGCAGACGCCACCACCATGGCATCTACAGGAACTCCTTTCGTCAAGAATTCTTTCCCAGGAGGTGCAGACAAAAACTTGTTGGGGTGGCTGGGAACCGGTTCCACGGAGTCAGGGTGTTCCCACACCTTTTGACTAATAAGGTCCAACAATTCATCGAAGGGGGGGAGACACCCAGGAGGCGGAAGGTCGGGCTCCGAAGACCTTGAGGAAGACCAACTCCTCCTCAGAGGGGGTTTTGGAGGGCCAGTCTTCTCAAAATCTCCAGGATGTCGGAGAATGAGACATCGTCGGAGGACGACTTTGGGGACCCCTCTGCATCATCGAGGTCGGTGTCTGAGGTGACAGACTCATCTGGGGAGTCTATGTGCTTCCTCTTACACAGCTTCTTTCTGGGAGGCTCTTCAGGCAAGGACTCTGAAGGGCCCTCAGAAAGCAGGGGACCATGCATGGGGGTATCCTCAGGCCTTCGAGCCCCACTGCCTGCTGATAGGGGGGGCTCAGAAGCTCTAGTCACAGTGTCCGGGAAAGGAGTGGTTGACTCGAGTGATGTCACTGAAGACCTGGCCAGTGCGCTCCTCATGGCCTCGAAGGCGGGTCCACCTGAATCCGAGGAGCGACCCATCTCTGAGACCACAATCGGAACAGGGGTTCTCCCGGCCGAAGTGCCGAGAGGGAGACTCAGAGCCAAAGTCTGGAGTCCCGATGTATCCCCCTCGGGTCCGACCGATGAAACCCGAGTGCCAAAACCATCAGATGGAACCGAAAGGGTTGGAGCCGAGGTCGGAGACGAAAAACTCAAAGGGGGTTTCGGAGTGGACCCAAGGACCTCACTCGACTCAGAACACTCCGTCTCCGACAACACAGAGGTGGTCGGAGGAGGAATAATCGGAACCGACACAAGGACAGGCTCTGGAGCCGACTGGGCTGGAGCCGAGAATAATTTCATTAACACTGGTGACAGTAGGAGCCTCTGCACCACCCTACCCCAATCCGAATCTGACAACTTGGAGGACACAGAAGGGGGTCGAGAAGTCTTCTCTAGTGGATCCAATGCAAAGCTAGGAGAATGGCTCCGAATTGGTTCCAAGACAATTGAAGCCGAAGTCGGCTCCAACACAACAGAAACCTCCTTCGGCTCTGAAGGCAGTGGAACCGAGGAAGCCGTCTCAGGTACCGACAACATCTCCTGCGGCTTCGAGACCAAAGGAACCGAGGAAATGTGAAACGGTCTTTGATTTTTTCTCCAATGGCTCTGACGAACTGGACGGAACCGGAGATCTCTTTTTAGTTTTAGATTTCCCGCTGGGGGGGGGAGAAGAGGCTAAAGCTTCTTCAAAGGCAGGTTTTACCAGACCCTTAAGAATCAACTTATTTTTTCTCTCTTGCAAGACCCTGGAACTAAATGAATGACACACACTGCAGGACTCTTGCAAGTGTATAGCGCCCAAACTGTACACATAGATGGCGTGGCATCAGTCAAAGACATCTTATAGGAACATTTGGCGCACTTTTTAAACCCAGAAGGCCTATGCTCCTTCTGATCTTTGCCTGACATTTTAAAGCTTCACATAAAACGACACCACAGGAAAGAGACACGGCAAGGAAGAGAAGGTACTCTAACTTAAACGCCCCCGAACAACAAGAAAACACATCTAACAAGGCTAAGGCCCTCTAACTTAAACGGGCCTAGCCCGCCAACACAAGTATGCCAACTATAACTTAAACAACGACGGAGATCACAAAAAAAACCCACTAACTATAGAGAACGTAGCTATTAAAATAGCTTTTGGTTGGAAAGACTTTTCCGAAAACTAAGTAAATAGTTTAAATAGGGTACTTAGCCACAGCCAAGCTCGAGACCACATCTTCACTCAACGAGCGGCAAACGAGATCTGGGGGTTTGGGAGTGGTGCATCCTGGGATATAGGCTTATCCCAGCCAATTAGAGACTTTGTGCTAGTTATAACGGCCGAGTCGGAGCAGATTCTTGGCTCCCAGCCCGTCAGTAATGAATGTACGCGAGATAGGACCACATTACATCTTCTGTTTCCAGTTCTGCATATACCATATACATTTATTTGTTACACAATCTTTAAAATCCCCATTCAGAAAAGCAGCTTGTCTTTCTGTATCAACCTACTATGCTTTTGTAAAATATTTTTGACAAAAAAGTGGATGCAAAAGAAGCCAAACAAAGAAAGTTGCAAGACATAGATTACACAAGTAAGACATGTGAAGCCTCACTTGAGAAGTTCCCAGTAACACAGTTATAGGGGGAGACAGTTTTAGAAAGGTGTAACTTAATATATGTCTGCAGAAACGCTGACAGCATTTTGGAAAAAATGTCAGGAAAAATATGGGCTGTGAAAGGGCAATAAGAAGGTATGTACACAAACAAAAAAGCAAGATAGGAAAAGGGATTACTAGTGACAATATAGGCTATGACATTTTAGAACAAGACACAAAAACATGATACATCTACAGGGTCTTTCTTGCAAACTGCATTTTTCTGCAACCACTTTAATGGCTCAGCTGTAAAAGCCAGCTTATTTTAGAAAGCCAAAATGTTTGCTTAAAAAAAGGCTAACATACATATACAGTTCACATTTAGCACTTCTACAAATTACACTGGGAATATTCCACACACTCTGAAGACAAACTGCCAAGAAAAGTGGCAAAATCAATCATTACAGTGCACAGAAAAGATGGAAGCTGAACTGTAATGCTGAACTGCTGCATCGTTCTCCATGACAACTAAGATTCTAATTTAGAATCTGCAGACAGAAGTATAAAAACAAATCTCAGGCAGAGCTTTTGGCAACATAACTAAAATGGAAATAAATTAAAAAGTGCCATTTTAATAAACACAGATAAAGGTGTCAAAAATATTTTGCATCTAGCATAATACATGTGGATAAAAGAGTAAAAAATATTTCACATTTTTAACCCAAGGTGCCTTTTTCACCTTTTTGGTCAAATACTGTCAATGCTGTACAGTGATCAAAAGAAAAGCAGTAGTCTTTGTAGACCTCACACCTGTTAACATCAGAGCTGTTAAGACAACTCTCTGCAACTCCATCAGTTTTTCTTTTTTTTAAAGAAATTTGCTAAATAAATATTATTTAAAAAAATAAAAAATGAAAGCAAGAAGTCAAAATGCTGATAATTACCTATATCCACCATTCACTACCCTAATTAACAATATATTTCTTTAGTGTGTGACAGACGCAAGCTTTTCAAAATACACAGAGATAAATTAGAGCTAATTGGTTTTCATCTGGCTGTTTGAATTAGCAACCAAAGCTTCTATTACAAAGTGGAATAATTACTATTAGGGTTCTATCAGAGTACAAAAGGCAGGCTGTATAACTGTACCTGGTGTGTTATTACATTGATTACAGAATATTTAAATTAGCTCATTAATATAAAATATGTAAATCTGAAAGGAACACTGAAGCAATTAACCTAGTGTTTGCGCACAGAAATCTCTAGTAGTTGCAAAAAGGTGTAGTGTGAAACATAAATCTCGAGAATCGGGGTCAAAAACTGTACACAAATCATATATGCTGTTTAAACATGAGTACTATTCGGAATATTGAAAGAATGACATGATCTGCATTAATATGAATCTTCTAAAAAACAAGGATTCAGCTTTAATGAATGCAGTCTGAAATTATTTGCTACTAATCACTTTTCTGTCACAATGTCAAAAATAGCATAGGGATGAAACCAAAATTTGAGCCCTTAAATCAGGCAAGGTTTAAAGGAATGCACTAAAGGTTGCTGATCAAGACTGCTGTTCTAACGGGTACAGTAAGCTCTGTGTAGGAGCATTAAGGATGTATGAAACTGACAAATTCTACTTTAGGAGTTATATAAAGGTTTCACAGCACATATGCAGTTATAAAGTGATATGTCTATGGAAACACTCCTCAAAGTTCAGAGATCATCTTTAATGTTACGTGTTTGAATGTATAAAATAAAAGCAACCCTAAATAATATAAAAGCACACTTCCCTGCAAAGGCATATTTGGCAAGTAAAGAAAGCAAGCAAGTTTCCTGAGCAGAAAAAAAAGCAGCGTGCATGTTTCTAAAAGCCAAGCTGAGCTAGTCCTAAAATTTGAGTGGGACTCAAATTGATCTGACATGCTTCTAAGCATATTATCTTCTTAAAAGACATTTTTGAAGGATATCTTTAGTATTTATTTATTTTTTAAGTTTCTCAAGAGTATGGGGTGGGGGTGGTGTTTTTATTTCAGAAGTTAGGAATAGCAACTAAAAAAAAAAATTAGATAAGATCTCAGCCTGGGAGCATTTGAATACCCACCCCTCTCCCGATGCGCTCAGAGGGTAATTTGGGCATTAAGGACCCAGATTACAGTTAGTTCACTGCAAAGTATGAAAAAAATTAGATTAACTTTTAAACTTGTAGATAAGAGTGTGTGACATACCTTTAAGAAGCTTTTCAGTCAGTAGGCACGTACATATAAGTGCTGAGCACGTGCAAGCGAGAGTGCCATTATGTAGTGAGCAGCCAAGGTGTAAGCATGCATGTGTGTACTAGCCAATCAGTTCGTTTAAGTTTAATGTTACAGTTCTCCATTCTGATGTGTGTGTGTGTGTGTGTGTGTGTGTGTGTGTGTGTGTAATAAACTATTTAAATGAACACCCAGGCGATTTGTCTTATTCAATATAAACAAGACAAGCAATATGGTGTCAGAAGTGGGATCCAGAGTCAAAACCATGAGGTGCACAGTTAAAGTTGGAGGAATATACAGGACTGGATCATCCCTACTGCTCAAACAGCTCACAAACAGGTCAGAAACTAATTTCAGGTACTAAAACTCGCTTAAATAATTTTTTACTCAATGAATATAAAATGAAGCACTCAGTACACTGAAAAAGAATTTCTAATTAAACAAAATGTATGAAACTGTGACATATTGATACAAATATTCAAAATAATTATGAAAACGTTTGAAACAGTATCTGAATCGCATAAAATGTACAAAAAAAGGGAAAATGACTTTTTTCACTATGTGCTACTTTTTCATATTAACTAAAGTTATTTGAAGTACACAAAGTGGGCAAAGTATTGGCAAGTGTGTGCAGTATTAGAGTTACGGTTATTTTGCGGAGTACAGTCATTTCAAAGAGATTGTGTGCATTTGAATATTATTACAAGTATCTGGTGTTTGTGCATGTTTGTACATAATTGCAAGGGCCATATTTGCATTGTCTTCAACCATAATTTGTTGGCATGGCAGAAGGATTTCGCAGACCAAGTCCGCTTGTTTTTGATAACAATATTGCAGAAAACTGGAGGGTGTTTGAGCAAAAGTATGATACTTTCATACAGGCTGCTTTTTCTGACAAAGACACACATACATTTGTTCTGCTTAATTTAGCTGGTTCAGAAACCACTAAAAGAGAGCGTTCATTTGTATATGCATCTGCTACGTGTATGCAGGGGAGGAGGAAATCTGCAATATAGTGGTACTAGCTGAAACACGGGAAGACATTGTTTAAAATGTAAATTTAGAGAAATGCGTAATCCCCAAATGAATATTACAATGGAAAGGAACTTATTTTATACAAGGGATCAAAAGCCTGGTGAAACTTTTGCAGCATATTTAAATAATTTGAGAAACAAGGCAAAAACGTGCACATCTGGTGATCTGAGAGATGAGCTGATAAAAGACAGACTTATGTGTGGTATTAAAGATGATGCAGTGAGAAAGATTTTGCTCCAAGACAGTGATTTAACTTTGAATAAGGACATCGAGATTTCTCAGGTATATGAGCTTACAGAAAAGCAGAAAAATATGCTTACAAATGAGAAATGAATGCTTCTAGTGCCTTCCAGTATGTTGATAGTATGCAGCACGTGGTGAAAACATACAGGCACAAGGGTGGGGCAGCTTCAGTTTAACCCAGTGCCTTTCTAGCAAATTCCAGGGTGGCTCCATAAAATCTAGAGCATGCTCAGTGAAGCACAGGGGTGACTCAGCAAAATTAAAGAATGTACCCCCACCTAGCCTCATAGTCAACTGTCATAATCATGAACCGAAAAGAGAAAAGTACTTAGCTTTTGGTTGGCAATGCCACAAATGTAAAAAGTGGAATCATCTCAGAAGTCTTTGTAAATCAAACTAGGCTCATTCTTTTATTAAGAGAGAACATTCAAAGAGACAAGTTGATCAATTAGAAAGCTGTGACCCTAGTTTTTATGTTGATGGTGTGTCTGTTCTTGGTGAAACAATCAATGCAGTAGATTTGTGGGCAAAGAATGAAGTATTTTGTACTGTTCTGATTAATAGCAGACTTGTAGAGCTCAAAGTTGATACTGGTTCAAAGTGCAATGTTATGTCAGCAAAATCGCTTGCCAAAGTAAGTGCTGGTGAGAAGCTTGATCTGGCAATGTGTGCGAAACATGTTGCTTACAGTGGTGAAGAAATTCAAACAGAGGGCTCAGTAGTGCTTTCATGCTACTCTGCTGGGAACAGCTATGACTTGCAGTTTTGCATAGTCAATAGCCACATGCAGTCATTGTTAGACCTCAAAAACAGTTTGGAAATGGGATTGCTTGCATTTAATGCAGACGTCCACCTTGTAAACACATGTCACAAGAATTTTGACAAACTATATTTTTCTGACTATGCTGATCTTTTTTGAAGACAAGTTAGGCAAACTGCCAGTTGTGTACTCCATGAAGTTAAGACCAGGAGGTAAGCCCAATTATCAGACCAGCAAGGAAATTTCCAGTAGTTATGCAGAACAGAATCAAGCCTGAGTTAGACAGAATGGTGCAGCATGCAGTAATTCGTCCAGTTGAACAACCAACTGAATGTGTATTCTCCATGGTAGTAGCTCATAAGAAAAGCTCAGATGATATTAGAATATGTACTGATCCAAGAGATTTGAACAAAGCACTAAAACGACCTCATCATCCAATGCATACAATTGAAGAAGTTGCTGCTCTCATGCCAAATGCTACTGTTTTTTTCTGTCTTAGATGCAAAAAGTTCATTTGGGCAAATTTTGCTTGATCAAAAATCTTCATTCCACACCACTTTCAGTGCACCATTTGGAAGGTACAGATTTTTGAGAATGTCCTTTGGGATAAATACAGCCATTGAAGTCTTTCAACTTGCAATGGAGCCAATTTTTTCTGGCTATCCATGTGCTATTATAGTAGATGACCTTCTTTGTAGGAGGCAATGGTGAAGTCGAACATGATCGAAACCTCACGAAATTTCTGGAAAGACCTTGCAAAGTGAATCTTAAGATGAATCCTCAGAAATGCAAATTCAGACTACAAGAAGTTACTTATGTTGGTCATTTGTTTACCAGTTCTGGCTTACGACCAGATCTTTCCAAGCAGACAGCAATTATTGAGATGCCAACTCCATACAATGTCCCAGCCCTACAACGTTTTCTTGGCATGGTCAACTATTCAGGCAAGTTCATTCCAGATTTGAGTCAACTTTCAGCACTGCTAAGAGAGCTGACACAAATATATAACCTGGTCCTGGTTAGAACAACACCAGAGATCATCTGATGTCCTGAAACAGAAAATTGTCAGTCCACCTACTTTAAGGTATTATGAGGTTCACAAACCAGTAGCTCTTTCCTCTGATGCTTCTAAGTTGGGTCTTGGTGCAGTAATTCTTCAAGAGGGTAGACCAGTAGCCTATGCATCCAGAATTCTAACTCAAACCAAGATGCAGTATACTCATAGAGAAAGAGTGGTTGGCAATTGTATTTGCATGTTCGAAGTTCAATGAAGCAGAGTGTTTGACTAAGCATAAGAAACACAGGGTTGTTATACCCAGCTGATGTCCATTATCATTAGGGTGGCTAACCTTCTACCTCTTTGTTTTAATTTATTTGGGATTTTTTGCAGTCACCCTAATGATAATGGACATCAGCTGGGTATAACAACCCTGCGTTTCTTATGCTCAGTCAAACACTCTGCTTATGCTATGCTGACGAGGTCATAACAAAGCCGAAATATGCATATCCATGGCTAGTGGGGTTTGGCTTTATTGACTTGAAATTATCCATTAAAACGACTTCAAATGTAAAAGTCATGGGCAATCAGAATCGCCATATAGCTGAAGCACCTGATGTTCATAAGGTTCATTTGCATATATCCCATGTGCCTCTGTTTCAGGAGGTTTGGGAGGTCAGTCATTGGAAGTTCTAGCTTGGCTGGAGTTTTCATTTAGTTTTTTTCTGATTGTTTTTTCAGTGTGACCTTCTAACTCTTTGTTTTAATATGTCAAGATGGCCAAGACATCTAGCAGAACCAGGATCTAGTTGAAAGGAAGGCAACATATAGGAACAACCTAAAATATAGCATTCAGAAAGCCCTAACCACTGAAACATCCTCAGATGCATCAAGGTCTAAAAGAAAGCTCGTCTTAGGATATCTACATCTAGGGATTCTAAGCAATCCTTATCCATGTTAACTCAAGCAACTTTTCATTTCACTAGTCTCAGTCAGTTCAACAGCATCAAATTATGGATCCCCACTACATAACTGATCTTACGGTCCTTTAGAAAGTTAGTACACAAAGGAGGAGCCTAGATGAGCAACTGTTAGCAGCATCTTTATAGAGCTCCACAAAACTATACTAGAATACAGGAAAAAAATAACTTTTACCAAACAGAAATAGTATAACATTATTAAAGAACTTCCAAACTTCATCTATATTAAATCTGAAGAATTTTTGTTGAGATTTTCTTGTCAAATTATACTGGACATTACTTCAATTGTATGGAAATGGCCAGCTCAAAGAACTCACACTCAGAATCTACACTGAAGAAGGAGATCCAACTGATGTCTTCTACATTACATGAATTGTCCTTGAAAATGGATAAATTCGTAGAGAACATGGAATATCTTAAAGAAAACTGCCAAAAACAAACAGATGTTTTAAAAGAAATACTTCAACAATAACAAAATAAAATACATGACATGGAAACTTCACTCGATGATATCGATGGCAGACTAAAAAGAAGAAAATCAAACTGAATTCTTACTACATCAAAATACCTTTTTAATTTAACAAAATGGATGATCCAAAAAATAGAGAAAGAAGAACAAACATAAGAATCTTTGGTCTCCCAGAGAAATCAGAAGGAGAGGAAATTATCACCTTTCTAAATTCTTGGCTACCAGAAGTACTAGACCTAACAGAAGGACTATCAAATGGTATAGAAAGAGCTCACAGAGCCATTGGAAAACCAAAACCTTCTTCATCTAAAGTTCCTCCAAGATCAATTGTGGTTAAATTCTTGTCATACCTAGATAAAGAACGTGTACTAAAATCAACCTGGCGGAAAAGTCCCTTAACATACAAGCAAATCCAGATAAGGTTTGTCTGCAAGAGTACTAGATCAAAGGAAAAAAACTGACCATTGGTAAAGCTCCTTAAACAAAACAAAATAAAAACTCGGATGGTCTATCCTGCTAAAAATCAGAATTTTCCACTCAAATGACATGAAGACTTTCAAAAATCTCAAAGAAGCACTGTCATTTATTAGAAACAACAATATCATTACAATTCCTGAAGAAATGGACTGGTCAGCAACCTCATCCTTAAAAAGATCTTCAGAAAAAAAATACATGGACTGATGTGAGAAAAAAGAAACAAAAAAAGTGATCTTAACTCCACAATTTCTCTCAAAGATTCAACTAAGACATCAATTACGTGTTCAAGCAAACAAAAATTATGTATTTAACTTACTTATGTGTTCATATTATACCTTAGAATTCTTTTTCTCCTTTATTTTCATAAAATTACTTTAACACAGGTTAAATCTGCTTATACTATTTAGACAGTTAATTAACACCACTCTAACAATGTTAATAAGAACTCAGAAAAAACTAATTGACAAAGTAGAGTACTTGCAACTTTAAACAATATGTTTAATTGATTATTTTACATAATGACACTGGTCAACAAGTATATTAATACTAAAAACTTAGAAACATATAGAGGTCCTTTATTTGTGAGTCGTTTATATTATTAACTTAAAACAACACTATTTATATTACTAAAATCTATTGGCTTCTCTGCTTTGTAAAAAAATGTGTTTATGTATCTTTCTGAATTATTTATGAAGCCATAGTTAAACAGCATTTTGACAGGACTGTCCGCGTGCATTCAAAATCGTTTTCTTTCAAAAAGTGAAAGATATGATCTCCTTCACACACATATAATTTAAACTGGCATCTTAGAATGTAGAATGTGCAGCAAACAGTAGCTGCGAGCTATACTGTTGTCAGGAAAGACAGTCTCGTCTAATTTACATACCTGTTGTATTTCAGTGATACTAGACAATCCACTTGTGTATATCTCGCACATAGAACGAGTTGTAAAGTATCCATATCCTGTGTGTATTCAAATCAGTTTATGTCTCATTTTAAGTTGCTGACACAAAGGAGTTGGAAAGAGATATTCGTAGTGAGACAAAGAAATGCGTACTAACATACGCACATACTTTTCCTTTCTTTTCTTCCACTTCCTAGTAATCAGAACGCTATTTAAAAGGTGAATGTCTCTCATTACTAACAATACTTGTTAAATGTTAGAAGTATAAGTCATTTGATGAAAGACAGTAAGATGCGTTTAGTGTACACGCGTACTTCCCCCTTTCCTTTCTTACACTTCCTGTTAAAAGAGCAGAAAATGTGATCATAAAGTTTGTGGTCTTTTATTGGCTGGTATATAGAAGAGTACTTGCAAGTCTTCTGATATTATGCAGTATGTCTTTTTTGCAAAGGCTACTGATAAGATTCCAATAAGAACAAGTAAATTATGAAATAATGTTAGCCAAGTTCTATAACCAATAAACAATATGGTGACATTTTGGTTTTTCAGATAACTAAAAAACAGAATCTTGATTCTGATAACACGGAGATGTAAGATTTAACTGCCATAATAGCAGCTGATTACATTCTGATTGGTGTCTTGGCAACCCGTTAAAATGTGCATGGAAATAGCACCTTTCTTCTGGCGCCTTCAGTAGTTAAGGAAATCCCATTATCTAGATGCACAAATGACAAGTAAAAGCTGCCAAAAGTGTGAATTCTTGAAGTCTGGAAAAGAAACACTTAGAGATGTATTAATTTCCGACCTCTATATGCAGATTTTAGATTACCTCTCATTTCTGCAAAACCTTCATTTAACCAGTCTAAAACCTTAAATAGAGCATTGTGGGTTTCTTCTGGCAAACGGGGAAATTAACATCAAACCTTCAGTACTATTAGAAGGTCTTTACCACTTTAAATGTTATGATTAGTGTCCCTAAGCTAAAGTTATATTTCCCTCTCGATAGCCATGCTCTCTGATGCAATTTTACATTCATTAAAGAAGAATGAATCATAATTTGAGTACATGTCTTTGTAAAAGGCAAAAACTTTATTGAGTCAGAGGGTCCAGAATTTAGTTTTCTGACCTACTGTGTATGCGTTTTTGTCACACTCCTTTCCCACCTGGAAAGATTAGTTTAAAATCTGAACCTTCTAGCCATCTCAGAAACCTGTTTCTTGTCCATTGCTTCCAAGACTCTCTTGCATTTGGCACTTCCTGTTAAACAAAGTACCGTTAAAGTGGTAAATGTCTCTCCTTGTAACACAGTAACTGTTACAATTTAAGGGAGAACTAATTCACAAATCACAAAATAAGTAACCTAATGTCATATAACAGCTATTTCTCACAAAAATGAGAGTTGGGCATTTCTAATTGAAAATTTCTGGGGAAATTCTGTTCTGAGTAAACAAAGAAGGTGGAGACTAGCCTAGTAGTGTGAATTACAACGTCACTACCTTAAGGGGAATAGTGAAATTGTTAAATCAAACTCTTGTAATATAAACAGTTCAAGACTTTCCCACATTATAAGTTATTAGAACCCGATGTTGATGGAGACATTCTCAATTAATTGTATTGATCTATCAATATAGAACAAATTTGTAAATTTGTATTTGATAGGATAAGGGAGAGAAGTAAACAAAAAACTCAGATCCCTCTTTTAGACAAGACTTTGTGGGATCTTTTTTTTTTTTAACAGTCTGTTAT
Source organism: Protopterus annectens (assembly GCF_019279795.1). Classification (NCBI taxonomy): domain Eukaryota; kingdom Metazoa; phylum Chordata; order Ceratodontiformes; family Protopteridae; genus Protopterus; species Protopterus annectens. The sequence continues at coordinate 387,492,879 of NC_056743.1, read as the reverse complement.
GCTCTAAGGGCTCTTCTCGGTATACAATATAACAAAGCAAAGAAGAGTATTTATTTTACACATGCTAAAAGCTAATGCACAGCCAATGATTTTAACACTACAGTTCCATTTGTTCGCTACCAGTAGGGACTTATAGAACAATGTATATGCCAAAGCTAGGGAACATGAAAGGAAGTAACTCATATTCTGCACTTTTAGGAAAATATATAAACATATGGATAGGATTTCTTTAACACTATGAAAGTTTATTATATCAAGACATGAGACATAGAACCATGACAAAAGGAACATTAGATTACAATTCACAAACAAGATGCATTTCACCAGCATTATAATCAGAAACTAATGAACTGAGTCTTCTTAGTTTCTCACAACTGTCAATCTATAATAGAAATGAAATATAACATACACTGGTTGCAAGGGAAACTGGTCCATAAAATGATCCCTAAATAAGCTCATAGAGCTGTCATATTTATTCACAGAGTTTATTTCATTACAAAATGTTAATGATATTGGTTTGTGTGGAAACTTTAGTTGTGTTTTAGTATATCTGTTTACGAGTTGAATAATTGGTTTTAACTAGAATTTAAGACACCTTTAAAATGATATACTAGTAAAGTTTGAATTTCACTTAAGATGCACAATATCCAAAACCTGTATACTGTTTCTCCAGTGTATAAGACTCATATTCTCATATTAAAGGAAGTGGAAAAACCACACTGTCAGCTTTAGGTATGAGATATCCAGATGAATCATGTCCGTCAGGTGAGACAGGAGGTCTAGAATCAGATCCAGAATTCAAAGTTGGAAGACTAGATGAGGCCAAATAAAGTGGAACCAAATCTGTCGATGCCAGTAAGGTGCAATGAGGATGACTCTGCTCTTCAACCTAGCAGCTTTTTGTAAAAATTTGGGGATAAGCATAGAGGAGACCGGGGGGGGGGGGGTCATGGAGCACAGCATCTGTCAGTGATTGCCCTGGTGAGAGAATAAGGGCAAAGAAGTTGCTGCACTTGTTGTTTAGGGAAAAAGCAAAAAGATCGCAGCAAGGGTGGCCCACTGACAAAAAATCATTGTCACTTTTTTTTTGAGGAGCCACTCGTGATGTGTGCTGCCACTCTGGACTTCCCTGGGATGTGCATTGCTATCAGAAAGCAGTTGGAATAGGTCACACATTGCCACACTCTTTGAGGGCTTCTCGGCATAAGGGGCAAGACCTGGTTCCTCCTCGTTTGATAATATACCAGTCTACTGCTATATGTTTGCATTACAATTGCCCCTTAACGGAGAAAGTTTTGGAGTGCTTGTGATGCTAAAAACACTGCTCTCATTTCCTTTTGCATTCTTGAGTGATTTTTACTTGGACTGACATACTGTATGTTCATAAAGAATTGACCACTGAGTTGCTAGCATCCATTGAGGAATCCTTATGTGGATTCTCACTAAAGGAACTAAAATTATGGCCAGTGACATTGATTCTAGGGCTTGTCAAATAAATTGGGCTGAAATTGTTGTACTGTAAATTATCTTTTTGATCTGGAATCTGATAGTCTGTGCTCTGTTACTGATACCATGTTGAAAACTGTTCCTATAAACTACAGTACCTGAGAAGGTTCTGAGATTTGCTGTAACTTATGATAATGTTTAGAAAGAAGCAAGTTTGGTGTACCTGATCTCTCACTGTTATGAGATGATGCCTGGTTGGGGTGGTAATGAGCCAATCATCTAGATATGCAAAAAACACCCAGAATCCCTGCAGTCTCAAGTGAGCTGCTACCACTGCCATGTATTTGGTGAACAGAATGGGGGCTGTGGTGAGGCCAAAGGCCACGGCTCTGAACTGGTAATGACTAGCTCCCAGTTGGAAGCGTAAGTTATGTGACAGTACTCTTGAAGGTCTGCCAGGCACATTGAATTGTCCTTGTCAAAAAAGGGCAAAATGGACTGAACCATGACCATCTGAAACTGTGTCTCAAACTGATTTGTTCAAGTTGCTGAAATCCAAAATGGGTCTCTAGTCCCCTGTTTCCTTTGGCACTAAAAAAAAATCTTAACTAAGTTCTGGATTCTGTCTGGTGGGGTCCCTTGGATAACTCTCTTTTCTAGCAGAGTTTGTATTTCTACTGCTGCTGTTTTCCTCTGAATGGTTGGAACACAGCGAAGCTTGCATGAGGATGGAGGTGGAAGAGAAAAGGGAATTATAACCTCTGAAAATAATCTTCTGCACCCATAAATCTTTTGTGATGTCTAGCCAGGATCTCTGGTACAGAGATAAATGACCCCAAATGACTCCAGAGGGGGACAATTGGGCCCTTCAGAAGTGCTGGTAGGGTCTGTTAGAGAAAGAATCCCTGGGCTCTTGCTTCTGCGGGCCACCCCTGCCACGTGGGTGGCGTCTTCCATTTGAGTCCCCCCCTGCCTTTGAGGAAACTATTCCCATGTGGATCTTGGAAAGAACCCTGGGATTTTCTGAACCACATTTTTCATGCTCCCCTCATTGGTTAGTAGAGAAGGTTCTTTGAGGGGTCGAAAAACATACTCTTACTGCAAAGTGGGTCTGTCCATCCTGCTCACATGTGGAGAGTGTGTCCCTCACTTTGGGGCCAAACAAAAAGGTTCCGTCAAAAGGAGCAGTGATGAAAGAGGACATGAAGGGCTCTGCAACGTCACAAAAGAGCATCCAGGCATGTATCTTAATGGAAATACCTGAACCTGCAGCCCTTGGACTGCTGCATGAGAGATAAGCCTCATGGATGAATTTGAGACAGACTGAAGGGGTGCCAACTGTGAGGCCACAGAACCCTGAATCTCACCAGCAGTGGTCCCAGAAAGGGATTCTGACAGTTACTTAAGTCCCTCTGAATTCTTGTAAATTGCGCCAGGTAGTTCAGTGACCTGAGGCAAACGTTGCTGAAGCAAGGACATGCTTCCCACATCTGTCCAAAGCCCTAGACTCCCTGTTAGGGGGATGGACACTGGAACTCTGTTTCTCAAGTTCCTTCTTAGTGGCTACTAACCACAACCATAGCATCTAAAGGTACTACCTTACTCCAAAACTACCTTCCCTGCAGGTGGTGCCAGAATTTGATCCAGTCTCTTGGAGACAGGTTCAACTGAGTCAGGCTCCTTCCATGCCAAGTTAAGAGATCAAATCAATGAGCTCATCAGCAGGCGGAGTCACTCAGGAGGAAGATGGGCCAGATCCAAATGCCTCTAGGAATTCAGATTCCTCTGGAAAAGGATTGCCAGAGGACTAACCACCCTTTTGTTTAAAGATTTCCAGGATGCCTCCAAATGAGACATCTTTGGGTGGTGATCTTGGGAATCCCGCTTTGTCGAAATCCGCATTTTCAGTGATAGATACCTGTGGGGAATCCAAGTGCCTCTTCTTCCCACTTTCTCTTCCAAGTCACTTCTTTGGTGGGATGCTCTGGAGAAGTATCACAAGAGATGGCGAAACCCTGCTGGGTAGCCTGGAGAGTTTGGGCTGTCTGTCCCTGTGGAGTCAAATGCTGAGGTTCAAGGCACAAAGACACATGAGATCCTGAAGGAAGAACTTAAGGGGAAGAAACTGTCTGTCCTACCAAAGCAGAGAAAACTCTCCCCACCACCTCAAAAGCAGAACATCCCAGGGATAAGGAAGCCGACGGAGCTGAGAAGCCACGCTTCTACCCCAACAGCTCTATCTGTCCCGAAGGCATTCCACCCTAGGTGGAGGTCTGAGCTGAAATGTCCAATGCTGAGGCTCCGAGGGCCAGAGACAGTTCCAACAAATTTGGAGTTGACTCCAACACCTTGGATCAAGCAGGGACACTATTGTTCTGAGAGTATCTGGCTCCAAACTTGTTGGAGCCAGAGCACTCAGAAATCCTTGGAGCCGAGGATAAAAATAACCTCAGATCTGACCCAGACAGTCTTGGCAAACTTAGATGGAAGGGCTTCAAAACAAACTGTTGGCTTGGAGAAGGAGCCGATAGTGGAGAGGAAGAGCAAACCAAGGCTTCCTGACCCGAAGGGGTAAGAGCCAGGAGAACACCAATCAGTATCTGTGCCAAGCAAAATCTCATCATTCTATCCAAAGTGGCTTTGATGATACTCCTGCAAGAATGAGAGGACACTAAAGAAGGAGATTTTGAATTCCATCTTTTCAAAAATGGAGATGGAAACATAGATGGCACTAGGTCAGTGGTTGATGAACATCGAGTTCTTGGAAGAAGGCTTGGATATAATGTACTTGGATCTGTAGTAGCTTTAGGAGATCTGGAAAATGGCTTCCATAGAGAAGCTTTGGATCTATCTTATACTTCTTCTGAGAAGGTTCTGTTTACAATGGAGTGGAAGATCCAGACAGTCCTGGAAACTTTTTTGATGTCTCCTTAGAATTAGTTTTGGGAGACTGAGTCCCAGTAATTGCTTTTGAAAATGCAGAAAGGAACAAATTTTTTAAAATCAACTTGTTCTTGTGATCTGCAATAGCTTCCGAGTTAAAATTCTTACAAATAGAACAGTCTATGTTCAAGTGGTGTGGGCCCAGGCAATGCACACATAAATCATGTGTGTCTGAGAGAGGAAGCTTATGACCATATTTTCTACATTTCTTAAACATCAAAGGGCCTTTTTCAGACATTTTTGAAAATAGAAAAAAAAGATGTTATGTACTCACCATAACATTCCATGTATGTAGTCCATCTCGCCGAACATTATAACATGTGGGTTCGGAGCCGACTCGGCCGCTTAGAAAGCCTGAAAACTTCTGATTGGCTCGTGGCTAATAGGTATCCCATGATGCATGCACACATTCCCCAGATCTTGTTTGCTACTAGTCTACCAGGTTCAGACATGAAAAAGGAACAAAGGTCCGGAAGAATAAACTGTAATAAAAGGAGCCCTTGTGGCAAAAAAACACTATAGAAAGGGAAAAAAACTGTTTCCAGATCCTCCAGGAAGGAGGCTGGTGGGTGTGTTCGTAATAATGTTCAGCGAGATGGACTACACACATGGTTCAGCGAGATGGACTACACACATGGAACATTATGGTGAGTACATAACTTCTTTATGTTTGTAATAATGTTCGGCGAGATGGACTACATACATGGAACGTTATGGTGAGTGCATAACTTCTTTATGTTTGTAATAATGTTCGGCGAGATGGACTACATACATGGAACGTTATGGTGAGTACATAACTTCTTTATGTTATGTAGTCCTATCTCGCCTCCATTATTACGTGTGGGACAGCGTCCCTAGCATCTTCAATGGGTGGCTCACTGAAGATACTCCTGAGTACCGTGGAACCAAACGAAGCTCTACCCCTGGAAGTTAAATCCAATTTATAATGGGAAATGAAGGTATGAGGGGTAGCCCATGTTGCTGCTGCACAAGTACTATCAATAGGTGTCCTGGCTTGGAAAGCAGCAGAAGTAGAGAAGGACCTGGTGGAATGCGCTTTAACTTTAAAGGGTAACTCCTTTCCTTGAGAACTGTAAATAAAGGAAATACAACTATAGATCCAGTTCGAAAGTATAACCTTGGAAACTGGCAAGCCCATTCTCGCCTCAGCAAAGGAAATAAATAGCTGTTCTGATTTTCTAAATTCCTTGGTCCGGTGGATAGAGAAATATAGTTGTCTGTGAACATCCAATTGGTGGAATGTATGCTCTGCTTTGTTGGAGTGATTAGGGAAGAACACTGGCAATTCAATTGTTTGGTTTAAGTGAAATTGAGAACAGACTTTAGGAATAAAGGAAGGGTTGGCCCGGAGAGAGACCCTATCTTTGTGAAAAATTAAGTATGGAGGTTTAACAGACAGAGCTTGTAATTCAGAAACTCACCTGGCTGAGGTTATTGCTACCAGAAAGAGTCTTCCAAGACAGAAACTTCAACTGACAACTATGGGCTGGCTCAAAGGGTGACAGAGTAAGTCTAGACAGAACGAAATTCAGGTCCCAAGGTGGAATGGGGTCTTGTACAGGAGGTCTCAACATCGTGGAACCCTTAAGAAAGGATTTGCATAGTTTGTGAGACATAAGACTGGAATCATTAATCCCCACATGAAAATGAAATATTGCTGCTAGTTGAACTCGGAGTGTAGCAGCCACTGAATCTTGGTGAAAGAGTTCAGAAAGAAACTCTAGAACAATAGTAATGGGAGCTTTAAATGGATCAACTTCTCTATTGTGTGCCATGTGGAAAATCTCTTCCATTTACTATGATACAATTTTCTGCTCGAAGGCTTGTGAGAAGAGGTAATAATATGAGTTACAGCTGGAGACAAATCATGAAGCCTGACTAGTGATGGAACTGGAGCAGCCATGCTGTCAGTTTGAGAGTGTGGAGACTGGGGTGAAGAGAACCTGACGTGTGTCAGGTGGTCTGGCACTGGGTCCAGCACCCACAGGCAATCCAACAGGTGAGGCCTGAGAAAAAGGGAACCAAATCTGACGAGGCCAGTAACGGGTGATGAGGATCATCTTGCTTCTCAACAGCATTGCTTTCTGTATGACCTTGGGGATGAGTGGAAAAGAAGGAAAAGCATAAAGGAGTCCCGGGGGCCAATTGTGGACTAGTGCATCACTTGGAGACTCCCCCGGAGGGGGGATAAGAGAGAAAAAGGTGCTGCATTTGGTGTTGATGGGACTGGCAAAGAGGTCGCAGCAGGGTTGTCCCCACTTGTGAAAGATCATGCTGGCTATTTTCTGGTTCAAGGACCATTCGTGAGGTAACAAAATTGCCCTGCTTAGCTTGCCCGCTATTCCGTTGGAAGTCCCCGGGATATGCATTGCAACAAGAAAACATTGGGAAGACATAGCCCAATCCCAACCGCTCATGGTCTCTCGACATAAGGGGTATGATCTGGTTCCCCTTTGTTTGTTTAGATACCAGACAACCGACATGTTGTCGGTCTGGATAGCTATCGTCCCTAGAGGGAGAAGGTCATGAAGTGCTTGCAATGCTAGAAGCACCGCCCTCATCTCTAGGACAGTGATATGCAGATGGGCCTCCTGCTCTTGCCATGTGCCTCGCACCGCCCTCATCTCTAGGACAGTGATATGCAGATGGGCCTCCTGCTCTTGCCATGTGCCTTGGATAGTCCTGCCAAGATAATGCCCCCCCTCCCCCCCATCTGAGATGTATCCGTGGTCACAGTGGCAATGGGTCAGTGCGGTACAAAGGGAGTCCCTGTGGTAAGATGACCTGGTTGAATCCACCAACATAGGTCCTTTTTGCAAGAATCTGTAATCAGGATCTGGTGATGTACGGCCAACTGTTGAAACGACCACTGGGATGACAGGAGCCATTGGAGTATTCTCATATATAGTCCTGCTAAAGGTACCAAAGTTATGGTTGACGCCATAGTCCCGAGAAGCTGCAACACCACCTTCGCTTTGACTCTTTGAAATGGAAGTATTCTGTAAATTTGTTGCACTAGATTCTGTAGTCTGTCTGTAGGAACTCTGGTTGACATCTAGACCGTGTCTATGTTTGCTCCTATAAAAGTTATAGACTGAGTGGTCAAAAAAAGAGGATTTTTCTCAGTTTATTGAGATTCCCAACTGGGAACAGAGCTTGATTGTGGAATCTCTTGATTGAATTAGGTGATGCCTGGTGGTGAAGGTCAGGAGCCAATCATCCAGGTATGGAAAGACTTGGATTCCCTGATGCCGCAAATGAGCTGTGACTACTGCCATGCACTTGGTAAACACCCAGGGGACTGTGGCGAGACCAAAGGGCAGCGCCCAAAACTGGTAATGACTGGCTCCCAGCCGGAAGCGTAGGTAGCTCCTTGATGCTTTGTCCATCCTTATGTGGTAGTAGGCATCCTGGAGATCTATTGAGCACATCCAGCTGTCTCTCCCCAACAAAGGGAGTATGGATTGTAGAATGACCATTCGGAACTTGGACTTCTTTACATGCTTGTTTAACCTGCTGAGGTCTAGGACGTGTCTCCAATCCCCTGTTCTTTTTGTAACTAAAAAGAACCTGGAGTATGTTCCGAATCCTGTCTGGTCTGTTGGGACCATTTGGATGGCTCTTTTTAATAGCATCTTTTCTATCTCTATAGCCGCTTGATCCCTGTGATTGGGTGGTACCATCTGGGATCCTTTTGGGAGGACGTGGAGGATGGGAAAAGGGTATAGAGTAACCTCTGGTAATGATGTCTTGTACCCACTTGTCTCGAGTGAGATTTTGCCAGGCTTCTCGGTACAAGGACAGGTGACCCCCGACTGGCTCCAGAGACGCACAGTCGGGTTCCACATCAGGAATGCTGATAGGGACGATCACAAAAGGAATTGCGACCTCCCGATTTTGTGGGCCTCCCCTGCCTCTAGGGCGACGTCTACCATTATTTCCTCCTCCCCTGCCTCTGAAGGAAGAATCACCTTGTGTGTCCTGGAAAGGTCTCTGTGATTTCTTGAACCACATTTTGCCACTCTTCTGACCTTTAGGGTAAGATCTAGAAGGAACGGTAAAACGGACTCCCATGGCAGAGAGAGTCTTTCCTTCCTGCTCACACCTGGTGAGGGTATCTTTCACCTTGGGTGCAAAAAGAGAGGATCCGTCCACGGAAGCATTGGTGAACATAGACTTGAAAGGCTCAGCAAAGTTGCATAGATGCATCCAGGAATGTCTCCTTAATGAGACTCCTGAACCCGCCGCCCTACTCGCACCATTAGCTGCATATGAGATCAGCCGCATGAAGGAGTTAACAATAGATGTGAGGGTAGCCAACACTGTAGATGGGACTACTTCGGTCAAGGTACCCTGAAGAGTATCTACTAACTCCTTTAGGAGATCTCTCTGAAGTCTTGTAAAATGTGATAGATAGTTCAGCGATCGGAGTGTAAAAGCCACTGAAGAGAAGATACGCTTCCCGTACCTATCCATCGTTTGTGATTCCTTGTTAGGTGGATGGATAGAAGAAGAAGTCTCTGCTAGCTCCTTCTTAGTGGCCACCGCCACCACCATGGCATCAACAGGTAAACCCTTAGATAAAAACTCTTTGTCCTTAGGGGCTGAGAGAAATTTATTCGGCCTCCTGGGGACCGGTTCCATGGCATCGAGAGTCTCCCATGCCTTCTGACTCACGAGATCTAGCAATTTATCAAATGGAGAAGACATCCATGAAGCTGAGGGTTGAAACCCAAAAGCCTTCAGGTACATTGACTCCTCATTGGAAGGAGTAACGGTGGGCCAGCCACGCCTCTGCCTGAGGATCTCCAAAATGTCTGCAAAGGAAACATCTTCAGAGGATGACTTAGGGGACCCCTCCGACTTATCGAAGTCAGTGTCAGATGTGACAGACTCATCCAGGGAGTCTACACGCCTCCTCTTACATAATCTCTTCCGAGGGGGCTCCTCAGTGGGGTCTTCTGGGGAGGTCTCGGAAGATCAGGGATCACCCAAATGGGGGTCCTGAGGCTGTGAGTCTCTACAATTCCAGGGGAGAGAGGATGCTGAGACCGTAGTCGGTGCTTGAGGGAGTATAGCATTGGTACTCCTATGTGGTACAGATGAACTATCCAACATGCTCCTCATCTTCACGAAAACAGATTCCTCTGGCTCCGAATGATGCCCCGGCTCCGAGGAAAGCGTAGGTGCCGATGGCTCCAAAGGAATCGGCTCCGAGAACGATGTAGGGTATGAGCTCACTTGTGCCGATGCATCAAGAGGAAGACTCAGCACCAAAGAGGTTCAGTTCCAAGTGTCCCCCTCGGACCCGACTGAAGAGCTTCGGATCCTAGACACTTCAGACGGCACTGACAGTGTCGGAGCGGAGCTTGGCTCTGAGACAACTACCCGGGTTGCTGGAGCCGTGGACACCACTATAGTCGGTACTGACAGCGTCGACTCCAAAGGCCCAATATCTGGGTTGGAGGAGGAAAAAGAGCAGGATCGGTAACAGGAGTCGGCTCCGAGGCAGAAATGGTCGGAGCCAATAAAAATTTTGGCAAGGCCGACGAAGGAGTCTGAGCAACACTCTCTTGATGTCTTCATCAGAAAAGCTCCTGGAGGATCTGGAGGACAGAGCTGGAGACCTCGCTCTCTGTAATATAGGTGATTTTAAAGTAGGGGAGACCGGTGGAATGTCTGTAGACCGGCTCCAAAAAGGACTGCTGGTGATCGGCACCAAAGCACTGGGTGCCGACACTGCAATGTCCGTGTCCAGAATCTCGATCGGCTCCAAGGACAGTGGAGCCGAAGAGACAGAGACCATCTCCGATTTAGGTAACTTCTGTGGAGGTTCAGAGGCAGAAGTTGAGGCTGGAGAAGGCCTTTTAGAGGTCTTGCCCTTATCTTTACTGGAAGAATGCGACCTAGCAGAGGAGGACGAGCTGGCTAGGACTTCCTCGAAAGAAGGTTTTAACAATCCTTTTAGAATCAACTTATTCTTCTGTTCCTGGAGCACTCAAGGACTCAAGGAATGGCAAAAGAGATAAGTCTCTTGAAGATGTATGGCCCGTAAACAGTACACACAGACGCTATGTCCATCAGTGATGGACATTTTTGAGAGCATTTAGTACACTTTTTAAATCCTGACGGTTTATGCTCTTTATGTTCCTTAGACATAATGGCAGTCTCAACAGGCGATTGAAGAGAAAAAGCAACACACTCACTCAACAAGAGAGGAACTAGATCCTCTAACTTAAACAGAACTAGACCTACTTCTCACAACAAACAACCAAGGGAAGTTTTACTAGGTTCTCGAACTTAAACGAACCTACTGTAAAGGAAAGGGAAACAGACTAATACCTCTAAGTAAAATGGTTTAGTAAAACGCACACACTCACGGGAACACACACACACACAAAAGGCCAACAGGCCCAAAATTTTATAGAAGAAAAGCCAAATCCAGGAAAAAGTCAAGTCCGGTTAAATTGACACAATCTGTTATCACAATAAAGTTAACAGCAATAAGAAAAGCACTTCACAAGAAGTTAAAAAAACTTGTAATAATCAGAATAATTAAGAACTAAATCACTTAGCCACAGCCAAACAAAGAAGCTTCCGACTGAAGATGCGGCAAATGAGATCTGGGGAATGTGTGCATGCATCATGGGATACCTATTAGCCACGAGCCAATCAGAAGTTTTCAGGCTTTCTAAGTGGCCAAGTCAGAGCTGAGTATCTGCTCCGAACCCACATCTAATAATGGAGGCGAGATAGAGCTACATAACACAAGAAGTTATAATATACTTACCACATTGTTCTATCTGTGTTGTCCATTTTCATTCTTCCTCAACTGATGGGTTTGGTTCCAATCCGACTCAGCCATTACTAAAGCTCGTGGTAACCAAAAAGCTCTCAAGCTCCTCCCTTACATTTAATACACCAACTCTAAGCTACCTCTGATCTTGTTTGCTGATCTTTTACAAGAAAAGGAATGTTTGACGTATAAATATAGGAAACATAAAATTACATGTGCTCAATAAAGGAAAAATTATCTCTGGAGTTCAATATAAAGGACAATGATATCCCTCTAACAGCTCATTCGTTCAGAAGTCTGTGAACAGAAAGGATGGGGGCTGGTGGGTAGGAGGTTGAGGAAGAATGAAAATGGACAACAAAGATAGAACATTATGGTAAGTACATAATTTCTTTAAATGATGTCAATTTTCATTCTATCCTCAACTGATGGGACTAATAGCTACCTATAATCTCGCGGGGACTCTAAGGAAGGATATTCCTGAGCACAGTTGAACCAAACGTTGCTCTACCTCTGGAGACCAGATCCAATTTGTTATGAGTAATAAAAGTATGGTGAGTAGCTCAAGTTGCTGTTGCACATATGTTGTCCATGGATGCTCTGGACAGAAAAACTGAAAAATTTGCCATGGACCTAGTTGAATGAGCTTATACTGGTTGTGATAAGGTAACACCCAATTTGCTGTAGTTAAACGAAATACAATCAGCCCTCTGACTAAAGTTACTTTTGCGACTGGTTTATCCAATTTCAGTAATGCAAATGAAACAAACAATTGGTCTGTTTTTCTGATGTCTTTTGTTCTATGTAAATAAAAACGCAATTGTCTGTGAACATCCAATAAATGTAACATGCATTCACCCTTGTTTGAAAAATTAAGGAAAAATACTGCCAAATTAATGGACTGATTGATATTAGATTCTGACACTACCATGGGAAGGAAGAAGGCATTACTTTGTAGCATCACTCTATCCTTCTGAAAGGTTAAGTATGGAGATTTTGAAGACAAGGCTTGACTCTCTGAAATTCATCTGGCAGAGGTAATGGCTACTAGAAAAACAGTTTTCCGAGTAAGATACTTAAGGTCACATTTAGCTGCTGGTTCAAAGGTGGAATGTATTAGAGCTTGCAGTACCAAACTGAGATCCCACTGTGGACTGGGGTCCTTAAATGGAGGTCTCAAAAGTAGAGTGCCTTGCAAGAAGGTTCTGTGTAATCTTTGACAGGCTACTGAGGAATCTTCAAATCCAATGTGAAATTTTGATATTGCTGCTAACTGAACTTTGATGGCTGAGAAACTAGCCCCCTCTTTAAAAAGTATGCTTAGAATTTGAGTATGTTATGTACTGGGGCTGAAAAAGGTTTTACATGATTTTGTTGTGTCCAGTAAACAAATATTTTTTTCATTTACTTGTATAGAATTTTCATGTTGAAGGTTTATGGGAAGATAAAAGTATATGTCATACAGGGAAAGAGAGCATTGGTTGTCTGATGATTAATGGAATTGGAGAAACCAGGCTGTCAGCCTCAGGTTTGAGATGGTCAGATGGATCATGCCAGTCATGTGAGACAAGAGGTCTGGAGCCAGATGCAGAATCCAAAGTTGGTGAAGTAAGTGAGGCCAAAGGAAGGGAAAACAAATCTGTTGAGGCCAGTATGGTGCAATGAGGATGACTTTGCTCTTCAACCTGACAGCTTTCTGTAGGAATTTTGGAATTAATGAGATTGGTGGGTATGCATAAAGTAGACCAGGGGGCCAATCATGTAGTACAGCATACCTTGGTGAGTCTCCCTAGGGAAAATAAGGGCAAAGTAGCTGTTGCATTTTTTGTTTAGGGGAGAAGCAAAAAGACTGCAGCAAGACTGGCCCATTCAATGAAAAAACATTTCCATCACATTCTTGTTGAGAGATCACTCGTGAGGTAGAAGAATGGACCTGCTCAATTTGTCTGCTATCACACAGGACTTCCCCCAGAATGTGCATTGCTATGAGAAAGCAGTTGGATGAGATCACCCATTGCCACACTACGAGTGCTTCTCAACAAACGGGGTATGATCTGGTCCCTTCTTGTTTGCTGATGTACTACTAACATATTGTCCATCTGAATTGCAATCATCCCCTAAGGGAGAGCATCTTGGAAGGCCTGCAACCCTAAAAGCACTGCTCTCATCTCTAGGACATCAATATGCAAAGTTGACCTCTTTGGAAGACCAAGTGCCTTGGACTGTTTTCCCTAGAAAATTCCCCCACACCCACCCCAACTAGAAGTGTCAGTGGTCACTATGGCTTTGGGCTGCTGGGGGATGAATGGATGGTCTTGTAGAACCTGATCTTGAATCCACTACCCTAGATCTCTCTTGCATGTCTGAGTGAACTGTATTTAGGTTGACATGGATTGGTAAAGTATCGACCATTGAGTTTCTAGCATCCATTAGGAAATCCTCATATCAAATCTGGATAAAGGTACTAGTTATTGCCACTGACATGGATCCTAGTGCTTGAAGGACCAAGCAGGCTGAAATCTTGGTACTGCACATTAGTTTTTTGACCTGTGATCTTATACTCTTTACTCTTGAGGGAGGCAGTGAAGCAATCATTGACTTTGTGGTGAAAACTGCTCATATGAATTCCAAATTCTGAGTTGGTTCCAGATGAGACGGTTATTCCCAGACGAGAACAAGTCTGGAGAACCTGATTTCTTGCCCTTATCAACTGATGCCTGGTTAGTGTGTTAATGAGCATTTCATCTGGATATCGAAACAACAAGAATCCCTACAGTCTCAAGTGTGCTGCTACTAATGCCACGCACTTGGTGAACACCCTGGGGGCTGTGGAGAGACCAAAGGGCAAAACTCTAAACAGGTAGTGACCGGCTCCCAGCTGGAAGCTCAAGTATCTTCTGGATCGTCTGTGTGATAGTACGCATACTGAAAGTCTATCGAGCGCATCCAGTCATCATTGCCCAGAAAAGGGAAAATGGACTGAACCATGACTATTCGAATCTTGATATGTCGAACTAACTTGTTTAAGTTGCTGTGATCAAAAATTGGCCACCAGTCTCCTGTTTTCTTTGGCACTAAAAAGAACCTTGAGTAAATTCCAGATTCAATTTGGTGTGGTGGGACCACTTGGATAAGACTTTTCTCTAGCAGCTTTTGTATTTGAATTGCTGATTCTTCCCTCTGACTGGGTGGAACATCAGGGATTTTTCTTGAGATTGGAGGTAGAAGGGAAAAGTGTATTGTATAGCTTCTGGATATAATCCTCTGCACCCAAAAATATTTTATGTCTAGCCAGGCTCTCTGGTGCAGGGATAATTGACCCCTGATTGCCTCCAGATGTGGACAATTGAGCCTCCTTTCATCAGCATTGGTAGGGTCTGTCCAAAAAAGAATCTATGGACCCCTGGTTTTGTGGGACTCCTCTGCCATGGGGGTGGTGTCAACCATTAGAGTTTATCCCTCTGCCTCTGGGGGAAGTTCCTCCAAGTGTGTCCTGGAAAGGACCCTGGTATTTCGTGAACTGCAGCTGTTGACCACCTCATTGATTTCTTGAAAAGGATCTCTGAGGGGTCAAAAAACATATTCCCACTGCAGACAGGTTCTTTCCATCCTTCTCACATCTGGATAAGGTTTCTTTTACTGTGGGACTAAACAAAGAAGTGCCATCAAAGGGAGCATTGATGAACAATGACTTGAAGGGCTCTGAAAAATCACATAAGCACATCCAGGCATGTCTCCTGATGGAAATGCCTGAACCCGCTGCCCTTGAGGTTCCTTCAGGTATATGCAAAATAAGCCTTACGGATGAATTTAAAATAGATTGCAGGGTAGCCAACTGAGAAGTCACAGATGTTTGGACCTCTGCAGAAACAGATCCCAAGAGGATCAAGAGGACAAAATCCCTTTGTAACCTAGTAAAATGTGCCAGATAATTCAGCAACCTTAGGGCAAAGGTGGCTGAAGCACAGGCATGCTTCCAAACCTGTCTACTGCCCTAAACTCCCTATTATGGGGATGAACAGTGGAACTCTGCTCAGCAAGTTCCATTTAGGTGTACACTGCCATGACCACATCCACAGGCACCTTTTTAGCACAAAACTCTTTCCCTGAAGGTGGTGCCAGAATCTTGTCTGGTCTTCTGTGTATGGGTTCAAATTTGTCAGGCTCTTTCCACGCCCACCAACAAACCAAATCAATGAGCTCATTGGCAGGTGGATTTACCCAGGAGGTTGACAGGCTAATACTGACTCCTCAGATAAATGGTTGCTGAGGGTCCAACCACCTCTCTGTTTTAGGATATCAAGGAGGTCTCCAAATGAGATGTATTCTGGAAGTGATCATGGGGACCCTTCACCCTCATCAAAGTCCATATCCTCCATAAATGACTCTTGTGTAGAGTCCAAGATCTTCCTCTTGCACGTCTTCCTCCTAGGGACCTCTTCAGTGGGATCACAGAATCATAAGAGGTTACTAGGCTAATGAACCCAAGTCCCTTACAAGCCTAGCCAAGTTCAACCCATGCTACCA
Organism: Protopterus annectens; assembly: GCF_019279795.1. Classification (NCBI taxonomy): domain Eukaryota; kingdom Metazoa; phylum Chordata; order Ceratodontiformes; family Protopteridae; genus Protopterus; species Protopterus annectens. The sequence continues at coordinate 387,477,146 of NC_056743.1, read as the reverse complement.
AGGGTGTCTTGTTCAAGCAGACACTAAAATCAGCACCTATTTGCCCTGTCCAAGAGGGACACAGGTGGAAGCCCTGGAGTGAATTTCTAATTGCCCATCCAATCATTCAAACGCTCTTAAATAGGGCCAACAAAGGGCTTTAACATGAATAGGAAGCTTGTTCCAAAGAGGGGGCAACCTCTGTGAGACAAATCTGTCTCTCCAGCAAGTTCTGTTGATGTCATAAATCAGATTAAGGTCCTTTGTGCGTATGACCCATGTGCCATTTGACTTGCGAATGCGCAGCATTTCCATTAAAGCTGGGGCACAGTTCGCCGTTGAACAGTCTGTTCGACAAACAGTAACGTGACCATGACTTCAGTCTGCCCTCATAAGACAGATCTTGGGGACTCTGAATTTTCTTTGTAAAGAATGTTTGTGGTCTCCAACTGCTACAGGTGTTTGGAAAGAACATACCAAAGGGAGTATTGTACTCTATCATTGGCCTGATGAGGGAAGAGTACACGGGGGTTATAACCTCTTTTTCTGCAGGTAATGCCCTAACTTATGAGCAATATAAAATGCCCTTCTTATCACTGTGGAGACATGGCGATCAAAATTAAGCTTGCTGTTGACCTCTGTGCCGGGATCTCTCACCACACTGTGTGCTTAGTGTATTCCTATCGATGTGGTAGTTTGCAGGAACATCACCCTTGCCGAAGGGAAAGATAATGCATTTTTTTGCATTAAGATAAGGACAGTTATTTGTCTATGTAAGACTTTCTTGCAGGATGTTGACATTTCTAGGGGTTTCAATGATCGCTCCCAGTTTGCAGCCATCAGCAAACTTTATCAGCCACAGTCCTTTAGATTTAGCCTGTACTTCGGAAAAGTAGATTCCGAGCAGTAGGGGGCCAAGAATTGATCCCTGTGGAACACCACTGGTTACGGGTCTGCCGGAGCAAATAGCAAACCAACAAAACATAAACCTGCATATGTGGAGGTCCTTCCCAGAAGCTTCCCTAAAAACATAAGATACCTCCCAAACGCAAACACAAGCATGATTCACATAATACATTCTCTGCATAGCATAGTACACATTATATCATAAACCAGTGTCTCACTAGTCTACCCCCTGAGGCATAACACAAAAGCAAAGATCTAAGTCATAGGTGACTCAATTGTGAGACACACAGATGTCCTGCTTACCACGTTGGATAAGGAAAAAGTCAAGTTCAGCTTGTCTTGTCAGGTGCCAGGATCTGCCACATCACACACGCACTCACTCTCAACAGGCACTGTTATGACTCCGTCATAGTCCATATTGGTGTGAACGACTTGAGACGTACCTCAGTGGACTATATGAAGACAGACATGACTGAGCTCTCTGATTATGTGTCACAGGCAGATATGCCCCTAGCCTTAAGCAGCATTTTACCTTTGCCTAGGATGAATCCTCAATATAAACAAAAAATTATTGATTTCAACAACTGGCTTAGTTTCTGGTGTCATTCAAAGGGGATTCAGTATCTGTCAGCCTGGGATGACATGGTCGACAGACCTCAATGCTTTGCCACAGACTGTCTTCATCTGCAACCCCTGGGATTTTGGTTACTGCCTAAGGCTCTTGCCAACCCCATAGTGCCTTTTTAGAAGAACAAAATTCTCAATGTAAAAATTTTTTCTAAAAACAACCTCAAAGTTATGCTGCTAAACGCTTGGAGTCTAAACCAGAAACTGCACTCAATGGAAGCAGTCCTCACCTTGCAAGATGCTGACATTTGTGCAGTCACTGAGACCTGGTTCAAGGCTGCAGAGAGCACCCCATCTATACCAGGTTACATTTCTTTCAACACTTTCAGACCACAAACCTAAGGTGTAAGAACTAAAGGTGGTGGTGTATCAATATTCATTAAACACAAACACACCTCTAGATTGGTTAAACAGCACATTTCCCTTGAATTACTTCAGGTGCAATTGACTGTAGGTAAGATCCCTCTTCAAGTCATTGCCAGCTATAGGACCCCCTCCATGAATCAGGACATCCACTCAGCCTACATGGATCTACTTGAGGCAATCAGGATACAACCAAACACCCTGGTTTTGGGTGACTTTAATTACTCATCCATTGACTGGGTAAATTATAGATGTTCTAACTCACTTGCACAAAGGTTCCTGGATTTTGTTAACTCCAATGCCCTGGACCAGCTGGTTGACACACCCACAAGGGGCTCAAACATCCTGGAGCTGGTGTTCACCAACATGGGGGACTACTGCAACACCCCCAGTGCGTGGCCATCCCTGTTGAGATCTGACCACAAATTAATCTCGCTAGAATTAACTATAACACAACACCCCCGGCAACAACTAGACTAAAAAGCTTCTCCAAGGCCAATTACAACCTCTTACGTGACAGCATAAATAGCTTCATAGCCCCTCCCCCCACTGATGGAACAGACACCTATGCTGCGTTATACACCAATGCTTTATAAGAGCACCTATACAACTGTACTGACTCTGCTGTACCTGACAGAAGCAAAGCAAAATCTCCAAGGAAAAACAAACCTGCCTGCTGGACAACTGCCATTAATAGGCTATATAACAGGAGAAAAAATTGTTAAGAGTATGAAGGCATGGTCTCAAAACTGGAAACGCTCCCTCCTCAACTTAAACAAGCAAATAAGACTCCTACTGAAGTCCTACACAGCTAACTACGAATGCAAATTATCTTCCCTAACTACAGATAACCACAACATGTTCTTTAGTTACATCCGTAACCTTAAAGGTAAGGCCCAGATTTGCACTGAGCTTGTAGTTAATAGCACTATATACACAGAACTTGTGGATATAGCAAACCTGCTGGAGACAGGTTCAGTGAAATCTTGGCATTACGGGATCAAAGAATGGAGGTCGAAGTAGCATAGTCCCTTTCAGAAAAGTCCTACAAAGTCTGTGCACCATTAGATTGGGTTCATTAGCAACATGAAAAGTAGAAATGGCTGCCAACTGCACTTTGATAGTTGCTGCAGCTTATCCCTGGCTGAATAGTTGAGAAAGAAATTCTACAACTGATGAAATGGGAGCTGTATAGGGATCAATCTGCCTTTCATGGGCCCAAATGGAGAATCTCTTCCACTTACTGGAATAAATCTTCTTGGTAGAAGGCTTGTGAGAAGAAGACAGAATATGAACCACCTCCGGGGAAAAATCATGAAGCCTGACTAGGGAGGGAATTGGAGCAGCCATGCTGTCAACTTGAGGGTCTGAATGGAGGGATGGAACGGCCCTGACATATGAGTCAGCAGATCTAGCTCTGGGTCCAGAATCCACGGATCGTCCATTAGATAAGGGTGGAGAAAAGGGAACCAAATCTGATGAGGCCAGTGTGGTGCAATCAGGATCATCTTGTTTCCCAAGGATTGTGCTTTCTGAATAACCCTCGTTATCAGGGGGACTGGAGGGAAGGCAGAGAGAAGACCGAAGGGCCAAACGTGAACTAGAGCATCCCGGAGTGCCTCCCCCTTCGGGGGGATAAGAGTGAAGTAGCTGCTGCATTTGGCATTGAGGGTGCTGGCAAATAGGTTGCAGCAAGGCTGACCCCATCTGCGGAAAATCTGCTATGCCACTTGTTCGTTCAGTTACCAATCATGAGGCATCAGAATAGCTCTGCTCAGCCTGTCAGCAATCACGTTGGACTTCCCCGGTATGTGCATTGCCACTAGAAAGCGTTGGGAAGATACTGCCCAATGCCACACTCGTGGTGCCTCTCTGCAAAGGGGATATGACCTGGTTCCTCCCTGTTTGTTCAGATACCATACCACTGACATGCTGTCTGAGTGGATTGCAATTGTCTCATGAGGAAGAAAGCCCTGAAGTGCTTGCAACGCTAATAGCACCGCTCTCATCTCCAAAACATTGATATGCAAATGGGTATCATGCTCTTGCCACATGTCTTGGACTGTCCTGCCAAGATAGTGCCCCCCCACCAGATCTGGGAGGCATCCGTGGTCACCGTGGCAACTGGAGAAGGAAGAACGAAAGGCATGCCTGCGTTCAGATTGCTGGTCTGAAGCCACCAGCGCAGATTCTGCTTGCACTGTTCTGTGATCAGAAAAAGATAGAAGAGCGGGAGATGCTGTAGAAACCATTGGGCAAAAAGTAGCCACTGAAGAAGCCTCATGTGTAGTCTCATAAGAGGAACTAGCATAATCGTAACAGCCATGGTCCCTAATAACTTGAGGACCACTTTTACCTTGACCTTCTTCAATGGTAGCAAAGCATAGACCTGCTGCTGTAAAACCTGAATTCTCTCTTCTGGTAGGAAGGCCCTCATGAGCACCATGTCTAATTCGGTACCGATAAAGGTAACATGCTGCGAGGGCAACAAGGCAGACTTTTCCCAATTCAGAGTAATTCCCAGACTTTTGCACAGTGCAATAGCGGCATCCCTGGTCTGTAGCAGTAGATACCTGGTGGTGACAGACAGGAGCCAGTCGTCCAGGTACGGAAACACTTGGAATCCCTGACGTCTCAAGTGAGCCGTTACCACTGCCATGCATTTGAACACCCTGGGGGCTGTGGTGAGACCAAAGAGCAGGGAGCGAAACTGAAAAAGACTGGCTCCCAGCGAGAAGCATAAGTGACTTCTGGATGCCCTGTCCATCTTGATATGGTAGTAAGCATCCTTGAGGTCGATGGAGCGCATCCACACATCTTTCCCTAATAACGAGAGAATCGACTGTAACGTGACTATGCGGAACTTGGACTTCTCTACATGAAGGTTCAAATGGCTGAGATCCAAGATGGGTCTCTGGATCCTGTTCTTTTTGGTACCAAAAAGAATCTGAAGTAAGTCCCTAATCCTACTTGGTCTGTGGAGACAGGCTGGATGGCTCCCTTTGACAGCAACATTTGTACTTCTAAAGTTGCGGAATCCCTATGACTAGGTGGAACGTCTGGGATTCTTTTGTTTGGAAGGGGATAAGAAAGAAGGGGAATATGATAACCTCTGGAAATTATCTCTAATACCCACTTGTCTTGGGTGATATCTCACCAATCTTCTGGGTATAGAGATATGTGACCCCCGACTGGCTCCAGAGATGCACAGTCGGGCCTCCCCTCAGGAACACTGGTAGGGAGAAGCATAAAAGGAACTGTGGTCTCCCTGGTTATGTGGGCCTCCTCTGCCTCTAGGGCGGCGTCTACCTGAATTTCCACCCCCTCCTCTGCCTCTGGAGGGGGAATCACTCTGTGCATCATGAAAAAACCTCTGTGACTTTCTAAACCACAATTTTCCACCCTTCTGGCCCTTGAGGTAAGGTCTGGAAGGCATGGAAAAATGGACTCCCACGGCAGACAGGGTTTTTCCTTCCTGCTCGCACAGTGAGTGTGTCCTTCACCTTGGTTCCAAATAAGGATGAACCCTCAAAAAAGGGTGTTGGTGAAAGTAGACTTGAAAGCCTCCGCGAAGTTGCACAGGCGCATCCAGGAGTGTCTCCTGAGAGAGACTCCGGAACCCGCAGCCCTGCTCGCTCCGTCAGCTGCATATGAGATCAGCCTCATGCAGGAGTTGGTAATCGAATTTAGGGTAGACATCTGAGCACTGACCTTTTGAACCACAGCATCAGAAATATTACCCTGTAGAGAATCTCCCAGTTCTTTTAGGAGATCTCTCTGGAGCCATGTAAAATGTGACAAATAGTTCAGCGACCGCAGTGTAAAGGCCGCTGAGGAAAACACATGCTTCCCATACCTGTCCATGGCCTTAGACTCCTTGTTACGGGGATGGATGGTAGATGAAGTTTCAGCAAGTTCCTTCTTGGTGGCTGCTGCCACCACCATGCTGTCTACTGGAACTCCTTTCATAACAAAATCCTTGTCTGGAGGAGCGGACAAAAACTTGTTGGGTCTCCTAGGGACCGGTTCCACAGTGTCTGGAGTTTCCCACACCTTCCAATAAATGAGATCCAGTAGCCCGTTGAACGGGGGAGAAACCCAAGAGATGGAGGGTTGAAACCCGAAGGCCTTCAGGAACACTGACTCTTCCTCAGAAGGGGATTTGGAGGGCCAGTCGCCTCTCTGCCTCAAGATTTCCAGGATATCTGAGAAAGAGATATCTTCAGAAGACGACTTGGGGGACCCTTCTGACTCCTCGAGGTCAGTGTCAGACTTGAGAGACTCATCTTGGGAGTCAACGTGCTTCCTCTTGCACACACTCTTTCTGGGGGGCTCCTCAGGCAAAAACTCCAGGGAGACCTCAGAAAATTCGGGACCACTCACGGGACAGCGGAGTCCATGGATAGAGGGTGATTTGAGACTAATACCGGTGCTGGAGGTGGCAGAGTGTCGGTGCTGTAAGATGCAGCTGACGACCTGGCCAGCACGCTCCTCATGACCTCGAAAGCTGAACCCCCGGCTCCAAAGGTTGACTGATCATAGAAGATACATTAGTAGCCCTCGGAGCTGAAGAGATGAGGTCCGAAGCCGATGTCGGACCCAAGCTCACCCGAGCCGAAGCATAGAGATGAAGGCTAGGAGCCAAAGAAGATCGATCCAAGACCTCCCTCTCGGGTCCGACTGGTGAAACAGGAATCCTGGACCCCATGGAAGGCACAGATGGGGTCGGAGCAGAGATCAGAGCCAAGGGGCTACTGGAACCGACCTCACGGCATCCAATGGAACAGACAGCTCTGGCTCCGAAAGCCGAGAAAGGCTCGGAGGAACAGCCAAACAGGAAGGGAGGATGGGCTCCGGGGCCGACTGGGCCAGAACCAAAAACAATTTAGCCAGCACCGATGACCATGCAGTTTCTGCACCACTATCAACATCGTCATCAGAGATGTCCGAGAGGACCTAGAGGATAAGGTCGGAGATCTGGATGTCCCTACATAGGGAGACCCTATGAGACAGAGAAACCGGTCAAGGAACTGGAGACCAGCTCCGAACTAGAATATCCGTCACCGGCTCTGAGATGCTGGGAGCCGATGTTGACAGAGTCGGTTGTACTGTCTTCTGTTGGCACCGAAGCCAATGGAGCCTAAGAAGTAGCAGTAGTTTTAGTGATTTTCTGTGGCGGCTCCTAGGAAACTGACGGAGCAAGAGAGCGCTTTTTTGAGGATTTTTTCTCTGATTTCTTGTCTGGTTTGTAAGGAGAGGATCTGGAACTAGAAGACCTCTCCAAGTATTCTTCAAAGGAAGGTTTCAGTAGTCCTTTTAAGATAAGCTTGTTCTTCCTCTCTTGCAGTACATGGGGACTGAAAGTGTGGCAGAATAAGCAGGACTCCTGGAGATGAATAGCACCCAAGCAGTACACGCACACTGAGTGCCCATCAGTTAATGACATCTTGTAACCACATTCTGCACACTTTTTATAGCCTGAAGGCCTGTGTTCGTTGGGCTCTTTAGACATGCTGACAAGAAAACTCCACACACCACACAGGAACAACTTTGCACCAAAAAAAAAACACAGTAGGGCGTGGGAAACTAGAACCTCTAACTGAAATGGCCTAGACCACGGACAACCACAAGGAGACTAGGTCCTCTAATTTAAATGGACCTAGCCCAGGAAACAAGAGACTAACACCACAGAAACAACAAAACACCAACAAATAGGAAAACCACAACTGGACAGTAGGGAAATCACAAGGAGGACTAGGTCCTCTAATTTAAACGGCCTAGCTCGTGGAGACAAGGGGCAAATGGGATACCAAAAGGCCAACAGAACCGGCCACACAACCAGCAGAACAACACATAGCTTTTTGGTCAACAAATTGTTTGAATTTAGAAGAAAAATTATACTTAGCCACGGCCAAGACCAAGACCAAGACCATGTCTGAGCATAACGAGCAGCAAACAAGATCTGGGATGGGCGCATTGCAGTATGGGATACCTCTTAGCCATCAGCCAATTGAAGACTTCGAGCTAGAGTATGGCCGAGTCGGGGCAGAGGTTCGGCTCCGAACCCAAGGGTAAGAATGTAGGCGAGATTGGACTACATAACATCACATTTTCTATGGGACCAGACAACATCCCGGGCTGTGTTCTATATGGGATATTAGCATCACCATTGGGTATGCTTTTCAAACACAGCCTAAGCACTAGCTTCATCCCAGTGGAATGGAAAACAGTTACTGTCATCCCTATGCACAAAGGGGGGGTGCATCCATGAACCCCAGGAACTATAGACCCATTAGCTTGATCAGTCTTATCTCCAAGGCCATGGAACGAATCATAATGGACCTTTTTAACAAAGATATAGGAAATACCCAAATGCTTGACCCCACCCAATTCGGCCTGTTAAACTTGATGGACTTCCTTATGACAGTCACCAAAGCTCTAGATGAAAGCAAGTCTGTATATACATCCTACCTAGATTTAGCCAAGGCTTTTGACACAATCCCCCACTCAAGTATCATTGATAAACTCACCCAGCTTGGTATCAACCCATATACTGTCAGTTGTGTCGCAAACTGGCTCACTGATATAACTCATACAGTCAAAACAGGGGACTCCACCTCCTTCAGCAGACCCCTAACCACTGGTGCTCCACATGGATCTGTTCTGGGATTCCCTACTGTTCGGAATCTACTTCTCTGAAGTATAGGCTAAAACTAAAGGACTGTGGTTGAAAAAGTTTGCTGACGACTGTAAACTGGGGGCAATCACTGAAACCCCTAGATGTCAACATCCTGCAAGAAGGTCTTATGCATACTAATGACTGGTGCCAAAATCACGGTCTTAAACTTAATGCAAAAAAATGCATTATCATCTCCTTCGGCAAGGGTGATGTTCCTGCAAACTACTGCATCAACAGCAATACACTAAGCTCATAATTAGTGGTGAGACAGCTGGGCACACAGGTCGACAGTAAGCTTAACTTCAATCACCATGTCTCCACAGTGGTGAGAATGGTATTTTATATTGCTCATCTCACAAGTAAGGGCATTGCCTCGTGAACAAAAGAGGTTAGAACCCCCCTGTACTCTTCCCTCATCAGGCCAATAATAAGAGTACAATGCTCCCTTTGGTATGTTCCTTTCCAAACACCTGCAGCAAGTGGAGAGACCACAAAGGTTCCTTACAAAGAAAATTTAAGGTCTTCAAGATCTGTCTTATTAGCACAGACTGAAATCATTGTCACTTTACTCTGCACCGTACATACTGCTCAGAGGCAACCTGTGCCTTAGATATAGAGCAATCTCTGACCTAGCTTTAATGCAAATGCTGCACATCGCAAGTCAAATGGCACATGGGTCACTCACTCACAGGACTTTAACCTGGTATGTCACATCAAAAGAACTTGCTGGAGAGAGAGATTTGTCTCAAAGAGGTTGTCCCGCCTTTGGAACAAGTTTCCTATTCGTGTTAAATAAGGCCCCTCGTTGGCCCTATTTAAGCATAATGTGGATGATTGGATGGGTAACTGGAAATTCACCATGGACAGGGACAACAGGTGCTTATTTTAGTATCTGCTTGAACCAGACACCCTTGGGAACACAGGTTGAACTTGGCTAGACTTGTAAGGGACCTAGGTCCATTATAGGTTCATAGGTTAGTACTAGGCTATCGGGCCTAGGGCCTATACAAGCTTAGCCATAACAATTCCCTGGCTATTTCTTCCTACAGTATTTACTTCCCTGGAGCCCTGTCTAGCAGGGCGACTGACATGACCCCGAGGTGAATTTCCTATCTCCCATCCAATCATCAAGGTTCCTTTTGAAGAGGGCCAAAGAGGCGCTCTGCTTGACATGTATGGGCAGTCTATTCCAGAGTCTGGGGAGTCTCTGGGTCAGGAACCTATCCCTCCAGCATGTTTTGTTCATTGTGATGACAAGGTTTAGATCCCTGGAGCGTGTGTCTCTGAGGGATTGGAATTTCTTTAAGTGTAACTTGTCCAACAGCTCGGGTTTGACATGGCCTTGTATGTTAAGCAGAGATTGCTTCTGAGTAGACGATATGCGACAGAGTATAGCTGGAGTTTTTTTAGACAGTCAGCATAGGACATCTGCTTTAGGCATGTGATTCTTTTAGTGAGGTATTTCTGCAGCTTTTCCAGTTGTTGCAGAGATCTTGAGAGGTACATACTCGTAACTTCATATGATCCTATGAAGTACACAAGAAGAACAGTAGGATGCACACCTTTGGACACAGAGAAATGAAAACATTAATAAGAATAATAATAAGAATAATAAAAAAAGCAAAGAAAATAAATGAGGACATTAGCATAAGCTAAAGTAGCCCCAATTACACACAAGATCAAGGAGCTGAGATTACACTCGTTTGATCACATGTGCAGGAATGTAGTAGCCAATCTGGTAAAACACATTTGGAAGAGACAAGAAGTAAGCAAACGATGAGGACTATCTAGCCAAGAGATGGATAGCTTGTGTGAATGAAGACTTGAGACAAATGGGCAAGACTGTTGAACAAGGTAGGAGAATGGTTTTGAACCGAGAGAAGCAGTGACACTTGATAAAACACCTTGATTCCATGTAAAAATAGGAAAAAGAGAGTTGATGAAAGCACAGCCATAAACACAAATGTTCAGACAGTTCCTATGTAACTTTACTGTTAACTTCCTAAACTTAGCTCTTAAATCTAACTCCTTTATAGACCCCAGTTCTAATCCTTAAATATCCAAGAGATGCCAGTATAACTGCATAATGGCTGTTTGGCCAGTCAAGACTTTAGGTGAACCAGTTTCAACCAGAATTTTTTTTTTTTTTTTTTTACACAAGAAACATCTTTAATGAATTATCACTTACGACATAGGCAATCATACATTTATATAAATGAAGACAAACCATATTGACATATTTTCAGTTGCAAACATTATACATTTCATATAATCTATACAGTCATTATCCAGCAAACATTGCATAGCTCATTCAATTCCTGCCTTCCTTAAACCTCATTCCTCCTCTAAAACATTATTCTGCATGTATTGTTCTGACAGTTCCCATTTTTTCTGTCATTTGCTCCTAACTTCATAGGTTGGTACTAGGCTATCAGCCCTAGGGCCTATACAAGCCTAGCCATAACAATTCCCTGGCTATTTCTTCCCACATTATTTACTTTCCTGGACCCCTGTCTAGCAGGGCGACTGACGTGATCCCTGGGGTGAATTTCCTTTCTCCCATCCAATCGTCAAGGTTCCTCTTGAAGAGGTCCAAAGAGGCACTCTGCTTGACATGTATGGGCAATCTATTCCAGAGTGGAGTCTCTGGGTCAGGAACCTATCCCTCCAGCATGTTTTGTTTATTGTGATGACAAGGTTTAGATCCCTGGAGCGTGTAGCTCTGAGGGATTGGGATTTATTTAAGTGTAGCATGTCCAACAGCTCTGGGTTTGACATGGCCTTGTATGTTAAGCAGAGATCGCCTCTGAGTAGACGATATGCGACAGAGTATAGCTGGAGTTTTTTAAGGCGGTCAGCATAGGGCATCTACTTTAGGCCTGTGATTCTTTTAGTGAGGTATTTCTGAGGCCTTTCCAGTTGTTGCAGAAGTCTTGAGAGGTACATACCAAATGGGGCGTTGTATTCTATAATGGGTCTAATGAGGGATGAGTACATTGGGACAATGACCTCCTTTTTTCTGGATGAAAAGCCCTTCGTGATGAGGTGTGCCACATAGAAGGATTTCTTGACTGTTGTGGTGATGTGGTTATCGAAGGTGAGACCACTGTCCACCTGTGTCCCTAAGTCTCTTATCACACTTTCTGTGTTTAGTGTACTGCCACCTATATGGTAATTCATGGATACATGTTTTTTCCCCAAAGGGGATAACAATACATTTCTTGGCATTGAGCTTGAGCCCATGGCTCTGGCACAAAGCATCTGTTTCTGTAAGGCCCTTTTGTAGAGTATCCACATCATTTGAGGATTCAATAATGGCTCCCAGTTTGCAGTCATCTGCAAACTTTGTTAGCCAGAGTCCCTTAGTGTTGACCTGTACTTCAGAGAAGTAGATGCCAAACAAGAGCGGCCCCAGGACTGAACCCTGAGGTACTCCACTTGTCTGGAGCTGGATTTGGAGTCGGCTACTTTTACAGTGTGGGTTCTATCATTAAGCCATTTAGCAACCCATTGGGTGACATAGGGATTAATGCCCAACTTAGTAAGTTTATCTATGATTCCAGAGTGAGGGATGGTGTCAAAGGCCTTGGCAAGGTCTAGATAGGCTGTGTGGACCACCTTACCCTTGTCCATGGCTCTGGAGACTGATTCAAAGAAGTCAATTAGGTTCAGGAGACAAGATCGGCCCTTCACAAACCCAAACTGGGTGGGGTCCAGTGTTTGAAGGTTGCCAATGTCTTTGTTTATAAGTTCCATGATAATACGCTCCATGGCCTTGCAGATAAGGCTTGTCAGACTGATGGGACGGTAGTTTCCGGGATCCAAGGTGGATCCCCCCTTGTGGATTGGGATAACTGTAGCTCTGCGCCACTCAGTGGGCACAAAACCTGAGGTGAGGCTATGATTAAACATGACACTTAGGTGAGGAGCCAGTTCATATTTTCTAAAGATCTCATTTCCAGTCTTTGATCTCTTGTTTCAATATTCACTACTTCTCAGTTTCAACCAGTCTTAATAAAATAACATTTAAATGACCTTCAACCAAATGACTGTATAACCCTTGAACTCAATTGTCTGATGTGAGTTACAGTCACAGACCACCTTGCCAGCCATGACCACTGTGACAGATCGAGCACACAGCAGCATGACTAGGTGGTACCTATCCTCAGTTGCAGGAATAAGGTCTGAATATCACATATAAAGAAACAAAGACTAGGACTCCATTCAGAGAAGAAAGCACAGTTGCATAAATTCTACTTACCTATAATTCTACTTACCTATAACGGTAAATGTTCGTAGAATAAAGTGCCTTACTGGCCTTTGGATAGTAGTGCCCTTCTAACTGTCCTCTGCCAGTCTACTAAAGCTCAGAGCTCCTTCCACTGCTTTTCTGTGGGTGTGATGGACCAATCACCTGACAATACAAGGTCTGCCTTACAAACCCATGACAGGTTTTCATTTTTCTAGGGTCCAGCAGGAAGAAAAAATGGAAACCTAAGTTTCTGCAAACTCCTCCTATTCTAATAAGCTTTACAAGCACCTCCTGTACCAATACCAAACATCATGCACGCACACATACACACAACAATAAAGACTGTGGAACAGTATTCCATGGTAACCCAAACACACTAAACTACATGTATCCAAAAAGGGGAATGGTAGGAAGGTACTGCCAGTAAGGTAGTGTGTTCTATAAACATCTACTAATACAGGTAAATAAGACTTGCACAATTGTACTACGTTCAACAAACACACAGTCTTACTGGCAACAGCCAGATTCCCAAACCTTACCCAAACTGGGTGGAGGAAGGATAAAGGTCCAAGAGTCCCTGGAGAATGATCTTAGTGAAGCTTGCTCTCGATCTAGGAAAGGCATCCAAGCTTGTGATGCTTCATTAAGGTATGGGCAGAGGACCACACTGCTACCTTTCGAATATGTCCTGAAGAGGAAAAGGCCCTGGTGGAAAGTGCCTTTATCTTGCCTGGTTTCATCTTGCCATGGCAGGTATAACAAAAGAATACCAGAGGACAACCAATGAGTAATGGTCTGCTTAGAGAGAGGTTGACCCTTCTATTGATACTGATGTACTAATGTCCAGCCTTGGAACTCCGAGCGAGCTGCACTTGCTTTCCCACTGACACACTTTCCCAAAGTTGGAATATTGGTCTGGTAGATTGCATCAGAACAGGTTGGAAGAAGGGAAGTCCTGCACTGATACACAACTGTGTTCTCTATCACTGTAATTCTCATCTGATGAAGGGCAGCACTGGCAACTGAGATTCTACGGAATGTAGGTGCTGGGTCCAACAATTTCATGAATTTTTCTCATGTGCAGACAGGCCAGTAGTATCATGAGAATCATGGATGCCATCAATACAAGAATTTTTAGGAATTCTCTTGCCAAGGTGACATTCCCTTTGGAGAATTCTTGAAAGGTTGTTTGGTATGACAGAACCTTCTTTTTGGGAAGAAAGGCCAGTCTTTTGTCAGAATCAATTTTTCACCACAGGAAGACGGGTATTTGTGAGGGTGTCAGGCACAAGTTCCAAAGGTTCAACTTGAATCCTAGATGAGAGAGTAAGCTTGAGACCTTCTCTAGTAATTCCAAACACTTGGATACAGACTCTGCATAGATTAGCAAGTAATGAGAAATATGAATGCAGAGAGTCTGGCAGTGAGCCACTACCAGAGCAAGGCATTTTATAAACACTTGAGGTGCAGTGGATAGCCCAAAGGGAAATGCAGAAAACTGATAGTGTGAACCAGATATAACAAATATAAGATATCTCCTGAAGTGATAGGCAATGAGGATATGATGATACGCATCCTTCAAGTCCAGAGTCACCATGAAGCAGTGATTCTGCAAAAGAGGATGCACTGTCTGCAGGGTGAGCACCTTGAGTTTGGAGACCTTGACAAAAGTATTCAGAAGAATAGCTCCAACACCAGTCTCCACTAGAGCTGTTTTCTTGAACCAGGAAAATTCTGGAGCAGAAACCTTTCATTCTCTCTGAAGGAAGGACTGGCTTTATGATTCCTGCATCCAGCATGTGGCAGAATATGGTGGGGAAGTCTGTTCCAGAACATGAGAGGGAGCCCTCCCCGAACAGAGGCAGTTGCTACAATGCCACCTGTAACCTCTGTCAACAACACTGAGCACCCATTTGTCAGAAACGCCTGACAGCCAAGTTGCCTTGTTGAGAGCTAACCTTTATGATGAAGAACCCAGAGGGGAACTTGAGAATGATGGGTCCTGAGCCTTGGCATAGTTATAGGTTGGAAGGGGGTTATGCTTTACGGGGAAGGAATCATCTTGTTAGGTTTAGCAGAGTTCCCATCCTGCCATTTCCTTTTGGTGGCTTGTATTTTGTTTGGCTGGGACTTCTGTTTGTAGGGTAGCCGAAACATTGGCCTGCTTATTGGAGGAAAACTTGAAAACATACCTCTCAACCTCTTAGAGCAAGAAATCTGGACAAAGCCATGAATAATGGGGGGAACAAAGGCCCAAAAATAGGGACACTTTTTAAATATTGCTCTTACAAACTTAGAAAGTAAACAAAACAACAGGTTTTGTATTAGCAGGAATTTTCTGAGGGTATGAAGTCTGAAACTCAAATGTTTATTTCCTGACTTCAACCCTCATTTTCCAGTGATTTGCCAGAAAACCACAATTTTATAAGAAACAGACCAAAATTATAGTTGAGCGGTATGCTTGGGAATATGAAACATTTTAAGCACCTGTTGCATTAGTTTACTTCTGCCATCTCAGTGTTTAAGCATTTGATTAGCTGCCGTGCCAAACACAAGATCAACTGGAGATTTCAAAATCTCATTTTTAACTCATAAAAAAAGTTATGGTTGTGCACCTAAGCTACCTCCTTACTACAATCAATGTCACTGCATTTCTAGAAACAGTATCAGCTCCTTCCAAGGCACTCTTTAAACCATATTTAAACACTTGAGAAACATTGGAAACAATTTCCTTCACATAATGTTTCTGCTCCACAGGTAATGATGAAGCAAATTTGTCTAAACTATATATACACTTCAACACAAACTTCCAATAAAACATTAATGATTAAACACCTTAAAAGCTACTGTGCTGGAATGTGCCAGCTTCTTTCCCTGAGATTCTACTCACTTGCCTAATTTAGCCTGATGGACTGGGTTTGATGAAGACAGTCTTTTTATTGGAAAAGGTCACTGGGGACACAGAAGCAGGTTCCGCTGATCAGAGGGGATTGGAAGCCAGGCATGGCTGAGCACACCCTGAATTTTGTAAACATTTCTTTCGGAACAGACTCATTTGGCAGAGAAGAATTGTAAGTTTTATTAAAAGAAAAAAAAAATAATCTTGCTTTTTCCCACTTTCTGAAATTTAAGAAAGTTCAGTTACAGATCTGCTGTTCTGAACTGTTTGTAAGTTTCTTGGAGGCCAGTGCTTGCTTGGACTAAAGGGAAGTCTCTGTGTTCACCAGTGGCAGTGGTTAACACTGAACAGCCTGCCTGTCCCTGTAGGAGTGGTTACTGCCTAGAAGCTGTAGTTTTATTGGCCATTTTGGGTCAATTATAAACTCCTTGATCTCTATCTCTTAAAACCCTGCAACCCTCTTTTAGCGCGGTCTTGCGCACACAGCAGCGTCGGGCAGCGCCGCTTAAACAAGCTTAAACTATTCCCGGCTCCACAAAGTCTACTCTTGACTTTTTCCCTTAGAACTGCTGTAGATATAAAATTAAGCACTCTATTCTCATTCTAAAGCCCTGCACTTGCTCGTATAAGTAATCTCATAGGTAAACACAAACTAAAGCACTACATCCTCTTATACTCCTTCAAAGCACTTGCACCCTATTGGTTCATTCTGATCAGTCAATAAGTAGTTCCCTATATTATTCAGGCATGTCCAAAGGTCAATTTCGAGTTTACTCTCCAGACCAGCTGGTGAATCTGGGAATCTTGAGGCAATGTTACAACTGCCTTATGTATACAGACCACCCTCTCCTCCTCCCAACAAGCTGAAATATATGTGAGAGATGCAACTATATAGCCAAACTGGAGGCTAAGCTCTCTCAACCCAGTACTGGCACAGCCTGTCAGGAGGAGAAGGTAACCACACACACCACAAATCCAATCTCACATAGACCTATCGCATCAGCAAACCAAACACATAAACACACAAAAACATACTCAGAGGCTCTAAATAAAAATATGTCTAAGCAGCAGAGACCTCCAAAGCAGACATCCAAGCAACAACTACCAAGAAACAATATCCACGTAGCACATAGTTCACAACGTCAGTGTGCCACACAGTCACAGCCCTTAAGGCTAAACAACAGACCTAATACACTTGTAATAGGTAACTCTATTGTCAGACACACTGATGTCCCACTCACCAGGCTGAACAAGGAGAAGGTCACTGTAAGCTGCCTGTCAGGTGCCAGGATCCGCCACATAACACAAGCACTCAGGTCACTCTAAAGCAAGTACAAGTATGACTCCGTCATTGTCCATGCTGGTGTGAATGACCTGAGACGTACCTCCCTGGACTACATGAAAAAAGACGTACAGGAGCTCTTTGATCATGTAGCCCAGGCCGGTATGACCCTGACCTTGAGTAGCATCTTACCCTCACCAAGAATGATGCCACAGTATAAAGACAAAATAATCAATTTTAACAATTGGCTAAAGTATTGGTGTCATTCAAAGGGGATCCAGTGTCTGTCAGACTGGGATGACATGCTCGACAAGCCACGTTGCTTCGCTAGGGACGGCTTGCACCTGTCACCCCTGGGTTTTCGAATACTGGCTAAGGCTCTTGCCTCCCTCATAGTGCCTTTTTTAGGCAAGGCTCAAAAGACAAACCCACCCCCATAGACAACACAAAAAAAAAAAACTAAGGGTAATGCTACTCAACGCCAGAAGTCTAAATCTCAAGATGTACGCATTCGAGACTCTCCTCAGTATGGAGAATATTGATATCTGTGCAGTAATAGAAACCTGGTTCAAGGCTCCCAAGAGCACCCCAGCACTACCAGGCTGTACTTCATACCATGCTTTCCGGCCCCAAAACTCGGACCGAACTACAAAAGGAGGGGGAGTATCCATATTTATCAAAGATACCCACACCTCCAGGCTAGTGGCACTGCCAAAGCTTCGGAGACCATCCATGTGCAACTAACAGTGGGCAAAACTGCCTTTCAGTTTGTAGCCTGCTACAGACCACCCTCCCAAACACAGGCACCTCACTTGGCTTTCCTGAGAACACTGGGGAATATGAAGGTCTCTCCAAACACTATTATATTGGGTGACTTCAACTACCCAAACATCGATTGGGAAAACTACTCAAGCCCAAACACCCTAGCCCAACGGTTCCTAGAATTTATAAATTCAAATGCTATGGAACAACTGGTCACCACTCCCACAAGAGGGGAAAACATACTGGATCTGGTCATCACCAACATGGGGTCTCTATGTTCCACACCAGAGATATACTCCCTCATTGGTAAGATTAGACCATAAACAAATCTCACTGGACATCCATATTCTGTCCCCACCCCCAGCCAAGGAAACCACGGTGAAGAACTTCTCAAAAGCAAACTTCACACTTCTCAAAACTGAGGTGGAATCCTTCAAAGCCCCAGGGCCAGTGGACAATACGGCCCAAAATGCAGAATCCTTTACAAAAGCATTCTATGGACACCTACAGGAATGCATGGAGCATGCTATCCCAAATATGCTATCCCAAATAAAACCAAGACTCACTCCTCCAAAGGCAGGAGACCTGTCTGGTGGACCCCGGCTATAAATAAGCTATACAACAGAAGGAGAAAGCTACTACATGACAGAGCAAAATCCCAAAAAGGGAAGGCGTCACTGATCAGTACTAGCAAGAAACTACGATCCCTCATAAAATCTTCTAAGGCCAGCTTTGAAAGAAAAATTGCACAAGACACTAAAAATAATCACAAGGCCTTCTTTAGTTATGTCAGAAACCTGGGAGGCAACTCCCAGATATGCTATGAGCTAGTGCAAAATGACAAAAAATTCACTGAACCCACAGACATTGCCAACATCCTGGCAGGAAGGTTCAGTGCAAACTTCTCCCCCCTTCTCCCCCAAAACAGCAAATGTCTATCCCAACAGTGTAGCCTTCCTGAGATCAAAGATGCACAGGTGAGAGCTGCCCTCTCCAAAGCTAAAAACACAGCATCAATGGGACCAGACGGTGTCCCGGGCTGCGTCTTACATGAGCTCCAAGAAGAACAAAACCCTCATTTAAAGTCACTGTTCAATCTCAGCCTTACTACAGGATATGTTCCCAAGGAATAACGTACAGCAACAGTGGTCCCACTCCACAAAGGTGGTGCCACAACAGACCCCGGAAACTATCGCCCTATAAGCTTGACTAGCCTGGTCTGCAAAGCTATGGAATGTATCATCATGGAAATCATAAACAAAGACATTGGGAACCTCCAGACACTGGATCCTACCCAATTCAGCTTCGTTAAGGGCATATCTTGCCTCTTGAACCTGGTCGACTTCTTTGAAACAGTTACCAAAGCCATAGATGAAGGGAAGGTAGTCCACACAGCCTACCTGGACCTTGCAAAGGCCTTTGACACAATACCCCACTCGGGCATCATAAATAAGCTCAGCAGCTTACATATCAACCTCTATGTCACAAGATGGGTTGCAAACTGGCTCAGGGATAGAGCACACATGGTCAGAATAGCAGGTGCCATGTCAGACTCTAAACCAGTTACAAGTGGTGTCCCACAAGGCTCAGTCGTGGGACCTCTCTTGTTCAGTATATATTTCTCTGAGGTACAGGCTAACACGGGTGGACTATGGCTGACCAAGTTCGCAGATGACTGCAAACTGGGTGCTATAATCGACTCTCCGACTGACGCAAGCATCCTCCAAAAGGGTCTCACAGAGACGGATAACTGGTGCCAGAGCCATGGCCTAAAACTAAATGCCAAAAAGTGCATAGTCATCCCCTTTGGAAAAAACAAAGTGCCCACAAATTACCACATAGGTGGTAATCCATTAAGTATGGAAGAAGTAATTAGGGACTTGGGGATCCAAGTAGATAGCAATCTCTCCTTTGACAATCACGTTGCCAAAGTGGTTAGAAAGACCTTCTATATAGCCCACCTTATCATGAAAGGGTTCACATCTAGATCAAGAGAGGTCATTGTGCCCCTCTACTCATCACTTATCAGGCCCATAATTGAGTACAATGCCCCGTTTGGGATGTATGTTACCCGACACCTTCAGCAACTGGAAAGACCCCAAAAGTATCTCACCAAGAGGATCAAGGGGCTCAAACAGATGCCCTATGCAGTTCGGCTAAAGAAACTCCAGCTCTACTCAGTTGCGTACCGCCTACTCAGAGGCGATCTTTGTCTGACATATAAAGCCATGTCCAACTCAGAATTAATGGACATGCTTCACCTCAGGAAATCTAAATCCCTTAGAGCTACACGCTCCAGGGACCTGAACCTCAGCACAGAAATAAATAGGACATGCTGGAGGGACAGATTCATATCCCAGAGGCTCCCCTCACTCTGGAACAAAATCCTAATCCGTGTCAGGCAGAGCCCCTCACTGACCCTCAAGAGAAATCTTGACGAATGGATGGAAGATCGTAAGTTTACCCCTGGGATATCTTCTGTGTCGCTGCTTGACAGAGGTACAGTAAACAAATCTTAAAAGGGCTACCTTCTGTGACCTACTATACAAAGGCACAGTCAACTAATCTAAAAGGGTGGCGAAAGCCAAACATACCCTGGCTAGGCTTATAAATGCCCTAGGGCAGATAGCCTAGTATCAACCTATGAACCTATAAAAATATCTTTCAGTGTTGGAACCAGTGGAAGGAAGGTTGCCACATCCAGGGCCTCTTTCTCCAATTGATCATATACCCTGCTGATCTAGTGGGCAGCTGAAGATTGCTCCCAAATGAATACATTCTTAAATCTAGCCAGCGATTGATAAAAAGAGAACATCTGTTTGACTTATAAACCTCTTCATCCTCAGATGAAATTGACTGATCAGACTCTTGTCAAATCCCAAACCTCCGATTATGGATCCCTTTCAAAATCAGCATCCTTGTGTGGCTGAAAACGGGTGATCTGCACACCATAATCAATGGCCTGAATAATGGATCTAGTCACAGTCATCAGTGCAGATGTAAACAGAATCACAGTCTGTTGCCCGACAATGTCATGGGTCTTCAATCTCTTTTTTTGAACACATTACACTAGTGGGAGAATCCTGGTGAGAAGACCTAGCAATACTGGCAATAGATTCTGCACCCCTGACCTCCCCAGCATTGAAAGAGTATGGTTTTCATGTACTGGAACCAGGCAGTAGTACAGCCCCTGAAACCATGTTCGACTCTCATGTCATGCACAATTGTGGTACTAACACAATATCAAGGGTCTTGGGGGCAAAAGACAGTGAGTGGTCCACTAGCAATGGCAACACCTCCAGTCATCTTGCAAGTCGGGAATTTAACAATATTCTGAAGTTACCAACAGAGACTCCAACTATTTAGGAAGCGGACAGAAATCTAGAAGTAAAGCAGGTACTGTAAATAATATAAGCCCCAATCAGAGATTTTGAGTGAATGAAACTGGGCATGTTTCCACACAGCAGACAGGCTGCTGACAGGGCTAACTTCAGCTCTGGTGTTACAGACGCAGGGCATGGTGATAGATTTGCTGGTGGTATGAACAAAGACTGTTTTCAAACTAAAGAAGGTATATTTGAGGGCAACGATGGTAACAACTGCAACAAACACTTTCATTCTTTAAAAGATTTGATGTTTTATTTTGAAAAGCGATTATTTAAATACAAAAACTTGCAAATTGAAGTTCTATATTTGAAAGAGTACATTAGGTTGAAAATTATACCGCAGGGGTTATGTGCATTCAAATTTCCATTTGGTTTGGTATACGACAAACAAGTTGTAGATGATTTTGTATGTATCGATGAGGTTTGGAGTTTTTAAAAAAAGTATTGGTATACAATGAAAGTTTGAAGGACTGTCTTTGTAAGGAAGTGGAGGAAGTTAATGGAAAGATTTTAGCTGATTTGTCATTCTATCAATACTGAGAGAGTAGAGAGGAAGTGTAATGGATTATTTCTTAAGAAGAAACACAAGTTGGAACGTGATATTAAAGTATATAGAAATGACAGTTTATCCTGTATACCGACTTCTCCCCTGGCATGACAGGGACCACAGGCCCCATGAACTTAACAGATCAATAGAGGAGGGGGAGGAAGAAGTCCAGGTGGTTGGTGAAAGTAGTAGTGGTGGTGCAAATTATTCATACCATGAGAATGTAGAGTATTCAGCAGGAGTTTCAAATGCCTCGACGCTCAGAGAGACTGGCAAACAGGAACATGGACAAACAGTACTTTCACCCCAACTATGGCCCCTCAATTCAGAAGGGATATTCCATCCATGGGAGGGAGAGGAGCAGAAATTAGTGAGGGATACAAAGCACACAGTAAATTCTTTTGAAAGATATAAAATATACGATTACACTGACAGAATTATCAACAGTTTTCTACTTTATTTTTGAAGGGTTTTAGATACATACCCATTAGATGTCCTGATATTGTTGACAGTTTAATGGAGATCAAAACTGTATGCTAGGAAACTGAATTTCAATATTTTATTTTCCCAGAATGATAGTGAGAAAAAAAGAAGTTATGTCCTTACCATAACGTTCCACGTGAGTTGTTCATCTTGCCTTTTTGTTCTTACATGTGGGTTCGGGGCCGATCCCTCAGCTCCGAGTTGGCCGCTTTTCAAGCTCAGACTCTCAGAGAAGCTCGAGACCTAGTGTATATCCCATGATGCTCTACTGTAAATCCCCAGATCTAGTATGCTGCAACCAAAGACAGCCTACAGGAAGAAAGAGAACTATAGTGCCTACCTATCTAGGTAGCTTTAGGTTTGTAGAAGGAAGAAACAGTCTGTCCAAGAAGACAGGCTGACAAAACTCGACCAATCCACCAAGGCAACCATCTTTCTCAACAGGAGGGGGAAGGTGGGAGGGAATGTAAGAACAAAAAGGCGAGATGAACAACTCACATGGAAAGTTATGGTAAGGACATAACTTCTTTATGTGAAGCTGTTCTATCTCGCCATTTTGTTCTTACACGTGGGTAGCGTCCCAAGCACCCTAATCCTGGGTGGATCATGGGAGAACATTCCTGAGCACAGTGGAACCAAAGGAAGCCCTGTCCCTGGAGGTCCTGTCCACTTTGTAATGAGTGATAAACGTGTGAGGTTTTGACCACGTGGCAGCTGCACAGATGGTATCCAAGGGCAAACGAGCTGCATGAGCCAATGACATAGAAACAGCCCGGGTAGAATGGGCTTTGACGTTAGTCGGTAATGGCTGGTTAGTGGAGGAATAAATGAATTTAATGCAGTCAGAAAGCCACTTGGATAATGTGATTTTTGATACTGCAGAACCTTTCTTATTCTCTGCGTAAGAGGCAAAGAGTTGATCTGATTGTCTGAAGTCTTTCGTTCTATCCAGGTAGAATCTCAATTGTCTGTGTACATCAAGCTTGTGTAACATATATTCCAGTCTGTTGGTATGGTGTCTAAAGAAGGTTGGAAGCTCAATGGACTGATTTAAGTTAGTTTCTGAACAGACCTTGGGGAGAAAGGTACGGTTTGTCCTGAGAGACACCCTATCAGGGTGAAAAATCAAATATGGGGACTTGGAGGATAAGGCTTGAAGTTCGGAGAAACTACGTGCAGATGTAATGGCTACCAGAAATATAGTTTTCCAAGACAGAAACTTTAAGTGACAGGATGAGGCAGGTTCGAAGGGGGCGAGCATCAATTGGGATAAAACAAGATTCAAATTCCAGGTAGAGACAGGGTGTCTGATAGGTGGTCTGAGATGGTGGGTCCCTTTCAAAAAGGCCTTACATAGTCAATGGGACATGATGTTAGACCCATTAAACACTACATGAAAATTGGAAATAGCAGCCAATTGAACTCTAATGGAGGCAGCAGTTGCGCCATAATGGAAACAGGAAGACAAGAACTCTAAGATGGTATGAATAGGCACCACATAAGGGTCAATGTCATGATGAGAAGCCCAGTGAACAAATCGTTTCCATTTGCTATTATATAGCTTCCTGGTAGACAGTTCATGAGAGGAAACTATAATATGTTGGACCGTGGGAGACAAATCTTGAGACCTGGCTAATATGGGAATTAGAGCAGCCAAGCTGTCAGTTTTAGGGAGATGAGGGAGGGATGAAGAACTCCCGACGAATGAGTCAGAAGATCTGGCACTGGGTCCAGGATCCATGGTTCTTCCACTCGATACTTCTGCAGGAAGGGGAACCAAATCTGAAGAGGCCAAGATGGGGCTATCAAAATCACAGTCCTTACCAGACTTTTGGTTTTCTGTATAAATTTGGGAATTAGGGGAATTGGCGGGAAGGCATATAGGAGGCCCGGGGGCCAATTGTGTACGAGCACAACCCTCGGGTTGCTCCCTGGTGGGGTATAAAGGGCAAAGTAGCTGCTGCATTTGGTATTCATCGGAGATGCAAACAGATTGCAGCAAGGCTGGCCCCATCTGCGTAAAATCTTGTCTGTCACCTGTTGTTTGAGGGACCGCTCGTGAGGCAACAGTATGGCCCTGCTCAGCTTGTCCGCTATCACGCTGGATGACCCTGTTGGATGTGCATTGCTATTAGAAAGCGTCTGGTGGATACAGCCCATTGCCAAATTCTTAGGGCCTCTCGGCATAAGGGATACGATCTGGTTCCCCCTTGCTTGTTGATGTACCAGACGACCATCATACTTACTGTCTGTCTAAACAGGAATTGTCCCTGGAGGAAGACAGTCGTGAAAGTGTTGCAACGCCAGGAACACTGCTCTCAGCTCCAGGACATTTATATGTAAATGTGATTCCATGCTTGACCAAGTACCTTGGACAGTCTTTCCCTGAAATAGCCCCCCCCCCCACCCTATCAGGGAAGCATCCGTGGTCACTGTCGCTGTGGGTTGGGGAAGAACAAAGGGACATCCGACTACTAATTGGTCGCTGTTCAACCACCAATTGAGATCCTTCTTGCAAAGATTTGTTAACAGAATCTCGTGTGACATGGGCAGTCTTTGATAAGACCATTGTGCGAAGAGTAGCCACTGGAGTATCTGCATGTGCATGCGCCCTAACGGGACTGCTATCAGTGTGGCTGCCATTGTGCCTAATAGCTGCAGTATCTGGAACGCAGGAGCTTTATTCTGGGTCAACAGATTGGACAATTGACTTTTTAGAGATACGATTCTTGCTTGAGGCAACCTGATCCTTGAATTGACGGTGTCTAGCTCTGCTCCTATAAAGGTAATATGCTACGAGGGCGATAACGCAGATTTTTCGAAGTTTAAGGTTATGCCCAACTGGGAACAAAGGTTGATAGTGTAGTCTCTTGCTTGGATTAGTTGATGCCTGGAGGTGGGGGTGAGGAGCCAGTCGACTAGATATGGAAACACCGGAATCCTAAACGTCTCAGGTGAGCCGTGACCACTGCCATACATTTGAACACTTTGGGGGCTGTGGTGAGACCAAAGGTCAGGGCTCTGAAATGGTAATGACTGGCCCCCAGCCGGAAATGCAGGTGATCTCTGGATGATCTGTCCATTTTGATGTGATAGTAAGCATCCTTGAGATATATAGAGCACATCCAATCGCCTGTTTCTAAGAACGGAAGAATCGACTGAAGCGTGACCATCCGGAACTTTTCCTTCTTGACAAAGGTGTTGAGTTTGCGGAGGTCTAGTATGGGCCTCCAGTCCCCTGTTTTCTTTGGAACTAAAAAGAACCTTGAGTAAGTTCCGGATCCTATCTGGTCCGCCGGGACTGGCTGGATGACTCTTTTGTCTAGCAGGTTTTGGATTTCTATGGCTGTTAGCTTTCACAGACTGGGTGGAACATCTGGAATCCTTGTACACATGGGGGGGGGGGTTTGTAAAGGGAATGTAGTAACCACTGGCAATGATGCTTTTTACCCAAGAATATTCATTGTAACGTTTAGCCAGGCGTTTGGGTATAAAGCCAAGCGACCCCCGACTGCCTCCAGAGAACGACAGCTGGGCTTCCTTTCAGGAATGCTGATAGGGCTTACCAGAGAACTGCTCCCTGTCGCCCTGGTTTTGCAGACCGCCTCTGCCATTTGGACGGCGTCTTCTGTTTTTACCCCCTCCTCTGCCCCTAGAGGGGGAATCTGTAGGTGTGTTTTGGAAAGCTCCTTGGGGTTTTTGGAACCACATTTTTCCACTTTGTTGCCCTTTGGAGTACGGTCTAGGTGGAGTGGAAAAACGGACTCCTACAGCAGACAGAGTCTTTCCTTCTTGTTCACACCTAGTAAGCGTCTCCTTAACTTTAAGCCTGAACAAGGCTGAACCATTGAATGGGGTTTTGACGAAGGAAGATTCGAAGGCTTCCGCAAAGGAGCAAAGGCGCATCCAGGACTGTCTCCGAAGAGCTATCGTTGAGCCTGCCGCCCTACTCGACCATCGGCAGCATAAGAAATGAGTCGCATAGATGAGTTTACTATAGAATTGAGGGTGTTGAGTTGTGTAATCACACCTTCTCAGAAACTGCATCAGCTGTGTTACCCTGTAGAGTATCTCCCAGCTCTTTAAGGAGATCTTGCTGAAGGTGGGTAAAATGGGTCAGGTAGTTGAGCAATCTCATGGAAAATGCAGCAGAACTAAATATGCGTTTCCCATACCTGTCCATCGTCCTAGAATCCCTATTAGGAGGATGGACAGAAGAAGAGGTTTCCGACATCTCTTTCTTGGTGGCTGCCGCCACCACCATGGCATCAACCGGGACTCCCTTGGTAAGAAAGGCCTTGTAAGTAGGGGAAGTAATAAGCTTGTTGGGCCTCTGAGGAACCAGTTCCACTGAATCAGGGGACTCCCACACCCTTAGAGCAACCAGATCCATCAGTTCATTGAAGGGCGGGATAACCCAGGAGGTGGATGGTTGAGACAAAAAGGTCTTCAGGAGTACCGACTCGTCCTCAGTAGGGGTAAGGGACTGCCAATCAACCCTCTGTCTTAAGATCTCCAACATGTCTGCAAATGAGACATCCTCTGAGGGGGATCATGGGGACCCCCTTCTGAATCCTCCAAGTCGGTATCCAATGTCAGGGATTCCTGTGGGGAATTCAAGTGCCTCCTCTTGTACAGTCTCTTCCTAGGTACTTCATTGGTGGGAGCATCCAGTGAAGTCCCTGTAGAGGAGGAGCCACCCAATGGGGATACCTGAGGTCCTGGGTCTCGAAGCTTGATAGGGACCTGTGGGGAAGAGGTAGAACGAGGCCCTTTAGGGGGAGGGGAAGAAAGATCCGAGGAGGTAGTGGTCTTAGCAGACATGACCTTCCTCATGGCATCGAAGGCGCTAGAATCCCAGTCCGAGAAGTCGGTCAGCTCCGAAGAGGCCGGCAGCTCTCCCCGAGCCGAGACCCCCCACTCCAATCCAGAGGACGGAGCTGAAGCCACCTGCTCCGAAGCCCTGAGCGGAAGGGTCGGAACTGAAGTATCGGTCCAACTCTCCACCCCGGAGCCAGCGAGGGACTGTCGGCCCTGAGACACCCCGGTCGGAACCGAGGAGATCAAGGTTGATGGAGCCGAGAGAGGTGGATCAAACCTCAGCTCCGAGGGCTCTACCAACAACGGTTCTGTCCGCCCCGGCTCCAAGAACTTGATTGGCTTCGGAGGAGGAGAAGAAGAAATTAGGGCTGGAATTTCAGGATTCGAAGCAGAGTGGCTTGAAGCGGAAAACATTTGGGCCAGGGCCGGGTTCTCTAACAGCCTCTTAACCACTCGGTCCAGGTCCACATCAGAAAGCCACGAAGAATGTGTCGAGGGATGGGTCGAAGGAGCCAAAAACGGTACTGATTGAAGAATTGGAGACTGAGGAGTCTCCAATATTGGATCCACAACTGGGCTCCAAGGTAAAGGATCGATACACGGCTCAAACGGCTGTGGAGCCGATGAACGAACCATACCAGAGGACCTCGGAGCCGATGACTTGGGCTCCAAGGACCCCTTGGATGACTTTGACCCCTTCGAAGCCTTGGAAGAAAGGTCGGCCTTGTCCAATGTAGCCTGAAATTCAGGCTTCAGAAGTCCCCTATCTACCAGCTTCCTGCACCTTTCCAAAAGAACCCTGGTGCTAAAGGAGTGGCAGATAGAGCACAACTCCTGCAAATGAACAGAACCCAAACAGTACACGCAGGTGGAGTGGTTGTCTGTAACAGACATTTTTTGACCACACTCACCTTTTAAATCCAGACTTTTGTTTTTCTGACATCTTGAACAATATAAATTCAGGTCCCTGAATCTCAATATTAAGCCAAAGAAAAAACAACACACCAGTTATCTAAGTATCTAAATTTTAACTATTATAGCTATTAACTATGAACTAAGCACTCTACAGGATATATGTGTGTGTGTGTGTGTGTGTGTGTGTATGTATATATATATATATATATATATATATATATATATATATATATATATATATATATATATATATATATATATATATATATATGTATATGTATATATATATATATATATATATATATATATGTATATATATATATATGTATATATATATGTATATATATCTAAGGTTATTTAAAGGTGACAGAAGAAAGAAGTGCGCACAAGAGCTGACAGAGCCCTGTCACGCCCAAACAGATAAGAGAGGCCTAGAAAAACCTTAAAGAGAAAACACTTCAAAAATGTCACTAGATCTAAACCAACTAACTAAACAGTAATACTATAGAAAAATCACATCTATTTTAACCATATAAAGGTATAATTATCCACAAAAATTCTCTATAAATATAGAAAAAATAAGTCACTGGCATGAGCTTCCTCAGACGAGCTGTAGATCCGTTGCAGCGGCAAACTAGATCTGGGGATATACAGTAGAGCATTATGGGATATACACTAGGTGTCGAGCTTCTCTGAGAGTCTGAGCTTGAAAAGCAGCTGACTCGGAGCCGAGGGATCGGCTCCGAACCCCCCGAACCCACGTGTAAGAACAAAACGGTGAGACAGAACAACTTCACATAGAAGGTTCCCCATCAACTCCAGACTACATTAAACAGAAGAAGTATTTACAATCCCCCTTACACCCTTTGGTTGGGATATATGAAAACGTGGTGATGGAGGAAGCTTGCAATCTTTGGACAGAAATTAGATGATTTCACAATAATTTAACCAAAGAAGAAAATTCCTTGTTACAGCAGTTAAGGGGAGATGATACTTTGCATATTATGGTACCTGATATAGGGGGCGCCATGGTTATTTTCACCTCTGAAAATTATATTAATGAGATACACAACATACTATTTGATGAGAAAAGTTACATTCAAGTTTCCAGAACCAAATAAACATATTTTACAGTAGGAATGATTCCTATCTGGATGAATACATTCTCAACCAACGGATAAATTATGTTTATGAGTTTTTAGTAAATAATCACCCAGTAATTCCATCTATGTTTGGTATACCGAAGGTGCATAAAAACTTTGTTGAACCCCCTTTCAGGCCTATAGTTTCGGCTAGTTGATCGAAAACCCACCCCTTAGCAATCATGGTTGACAAGTTTGTAAAACGTGGTTGAGAAAACTCCACATTTGGTAAAAGATTCTTGGGAGTTTCTGGCCCAATTAAAGCAGGAACTTTGGTCTGAGGAACTGATTTTTTTAACCATATATGTAAAAGACCTGTTTACTTCTATCCCCAAAGGTGAGGGATTACAACTTATTGAAGAAACTTTTTTCTTGCTCAAATTTAAGTCATGATGAGGTCAACTTTACTTGCATATTAATGTCAATCATTTTAGGAAATAATTATATTACTTTCAAGGACAATATTTCCAACAAATCAGGGGGTGGCAATGAGGGTGGCTTGCGCCCCCATTTATGCTAATATTGTATTACTAGGATGGGAACGTAGGCAGGTTTTCAAATGTGAATTCTGGAAAAATATCCAATTTTATACAAGATTTTTGGATGATATATTTATAACATGGAAAGGGAAAAGGGAGGAAATTAGTACTTTCATTGAGTATTTGAACAACATGACCATTTTTTTTGGAGTTTACTTATGAATGTAACCCTTCCCGTATACATTATTTGGATACTACAATTTCCCATACTAAAGATGGGTTCATGTCCAACATCTATCGAAAAGAAACTTTTAGTAATTCATATTTATACTTTACTAGTTGTCACCCTATTTCCCAAAAAAGAAGTCCGATCAAAGGACAAGCCATTTGTGTATAGCTCATATGACTTCCCATTCTGAAGATCTTTGGGAAGAACTAGTTAAATTAAAAACTATGTTTTGTAAGAGAGGTTACCCCATTAAGATTGCTGATAAAATAATTAGAGGAGTGTGCAATGAGTGGGGGGGGGGTAGGTACAACCCCCTTTTCGGAATGGGTCCATCTGATAGTAACGTTAGTAATAAATCTGTAGAATTTAAGGACTATGAGAGAGCATGTATTATACAATACAGTCCCATTTTGGGTAAAATAAAATATATCAGGCGAAATTGGAATATTTTTAAAGTTAATCCTGAGATTAACAGAATGGTGAGGAATGAACCATTCTTCATCAACAAAACAGGCAGCGATATAAAAAGGTTTTTAGAAAATGGAGCACATGTTAGGGAGGGTGTCAATACTAGTACAAAGCCCTGTGGATGTTATACTCAGTGTGCATACATCACTAAAGAAGTGGAAATTATTTTGGGGAACAGGATGAGAAGTAAAATTAAATTCAAAAAAGGAAATTGCGGTACAACAAAGTTAGTATACTTGGCAAAGTGTGAAGGCTGCTCAGGATTTTATGCTGGAAAAACCAAGCAAGCTTTGAAAAACAGGATATATGAACATTTGTAAGAGATAAAAAACAAAAAAGAAACTAATGCATTGTTTAAACACTCTGCTGTTTGTAAAGAATTTACTAAATTTAGTTTTGGGATCCTTGATCAAGTTCTTGTGAACCAAAGAGGGGGTGAATGAAAAAATTTATTGAGCAAAAAAGAATTACAATGAGAACTTAGGTTGGATGCAATGTTCATCTCAAGGTTAAATGATTCCCTCTCAATATCACCAGTACAGAAGGAAAAAGCAGACAGATTGTAATGTTTACTATTAGACACTGACTGTTCAAGTAAATAATGTTAAATGTATAGGACACACATACCTACTAATCACACTATTTATTAGAAAGAAAAATGTTTTTGAAGACAATGTTCAACAAACTGATTCTAAACTGGGTAAAAAAGAAGTTATGTACTCACCATAACGTTCCATGTGAGTTGTTTATTTTACCTTTATTCTCACTGGTGGGTTCGGAGTTGATCCTCGGCTCCGACACGGCCTATAGCAAAGCTCAAGGTTTGCTAGTAGCTCGAGACCAAGCCCCTTATCCCATGATGCAATGCTGGAATTACCTCAGATCTTGTTTGCTGCGTGTATATATCCCCCTGTAAGGGGAGCACTCCCCAAGAAGGAAGTAGTAGTACTGAACAACCAGTATGATACTAGCCTCTTTTAGGTCAACTGTCAGCCAGGAGGGGGATGGAGGGAGGGACGTGAGAATAAAGATGAGAAAAACAACTCACATGGAACGTTATGGTGAGTACATAACTTCTTTATGCGAAATTGTTAAATCTCGCTGTTTATTCTCACTGATGGGTAGCGTCCCTAGCACCCGCAATCCTGAGTGGCTCACGGGAGTAAATTTTTCAGGACCATGGAACCAAAGGAAAACCTGTCCCTGGTAGCCTTATCTACTTTGCAATGAGTGATAAAGGTATGAGGCTTAGACCAAGTGGCTACAGTACAAATGTTGTCAAGGGACAATTTAGCTTGAAAAGCAGAAGACGTAGAAACGGCTCTGGTTGAATGAGCCTTTGCTTTGTGTGGCAAAGGTATGTTAGCATTTGCATGAACAAATGAGATACAATCCGATAACCATTTTGAAAGGGTTGTCTTAGCCACTGGTCTATCTTTTCTGGCCTCCGAAAAGGATATGAAGAGTTGATCTGATTTTCTAATGTCCTTAGTTCTATCAAGATAAAATCTGAGCTGCCTATGTATGTCAAGTTTGTGCAGCATGTATTCCAATTTGTTGGAATGGTTGGTAAAAAAGACTGGCAACTCAATGACCTGATTGATACTGGACACGGGACAGACTTTAGGCAAAAAGGAGGGCGTTGTTCTGAGAGATACTCTATCAGCATGGAAAATCATGTACGGAGGTCTGATAGATAATGCTTGAAGTTCTGACACTCGGCGGGCAGAAGTAATGGCCACTAGAAAAATAGTTTTCCAGGACAAAAATTTGAGATCACAAGATGATGCTGGTTCGAAGGGGGGGAAGAATTATTTGAGACAGCATAAAATTCAAATTCCAGGGAGAATAAGGGATTTTGACAGGAGGTCTCATGTGAAAAACACCTTTAAGAAAAACCTTAGATAACTTATGGACCATAACATTTAACCCATTGAATCCAAGATAGAAATTTGATATGGTGGCTAACTGAACCCGAACTATGGCAGCTGCTGCTCCTTCCTTGAAAATTATTGTCAAAAACTCTAAAATGGATGACAGAGGAGCTCGGAAAGGGTAAATTTTTTGTATACTGGCCCAAACTGAGAACCTTTTCCACTTACTGCGATATAGTTTTCTGGTGGACGGCTTATGAGAAAACAATAGAATTTGTCTTGTGTCATCTGAGAGTGAATGAAGCCTGGCTATTTGGGGAAGTGGATCAGCCAAGCAGTCAGCTTTAGAGACTGCAATGAAGGATGGAGGTCCCCTGACGGGTGTGTCAGGAAGTCTGGAACTGGGTCCAGGATCCATGGATCCTCCAGCAGATGATGGTGAAGGAAAGAGAACCAAATATGTCGAGGCCAATGGGGGGCTATGAGGATAACAGTCCTTCCCAGCGATTTTGCTTTCTGTAAAAACCTGGGTATCAGTGGAATAGGTGGGAATACATATAGGAGACCCGGAGGCCAATCGTGTACAAATGCGTCTCTCGGGGGATATCCCGGAGATGGTATCAGGGCAAAGTAGCTTCTGCATTTGGTATTGATGTGACTGACAAAGAGGTCGCAGCAAGGCTGGCCCCATTTGCGGAAAATCAAGTCCGCAACGAGTTCGTTGAGAGACCAATCGTGAGGCAACAGGATCGCCTTGCTGAGCTTGTCCGCTATCACGTTGGATTTCCCCAGGATGTGTGTTGTTAACAGAAAACCCTGGGATGACACAGCCCATTGCCATACCCTGTGGGCTTCTCAACAAAGGGGGTAAGACTTGGTTCCGCCCTGTTTGTTCAAGTACCAGACCACTGACATGTTGTCTGTATGAATTGCAATTATCCCTAGAGGAAGAGAGTCGTGGAAGTACTGCAACGCCAGAAGTACTCCTCTCAACTCCAGAATATTGATATGCAAATGTGACTCTTGATCCGTCCATGTGCCTTGGGCAGTCTTTCCCAGAAAATGTCCCCCCCACCCTATCAGGGAAGCGTCCGTGATCACAGTGGCTACTTGGGGGGGGGGGGGGGCAAAGGGTCTTCCTATTGTGACATGAAGAGAAGTGAACCACCACCGAAGGTCTCCCTTGCAAGAATTTGTGATGAGAATCATATGGCTCATTGGAAACTTCTGGTAAGACCACTGAGTGAACAGGAGCCATTGAAGAATTTGCATATGCATCCTAGCGAATGGAATGACTAGAATTGCTGCCGCCATCAAACCTAGTACCTTCAAGACCTCTGCGGCTGCAGTTCTGTTTTTTGACACCGATGAGTTGACGTGTTGGCGAAGAAGTGAGACCCTTTCGACTGTAAGACGTAGAGTGGTGGTTGAGGTATCTAACTCTGCTCCTATAAAGACGGTATGCTGCGATGGCGACAAGGCAGACTTTTCGAAGTTGACTGTAATACCTAAGTGGTGGCAAAGTGTCAAGAGTAGATTGTATTGCCTGAATCAATTGATGCCTTGTGGTAGCGGTGAGGAGCCAATCGTCTAGATATGGAAACACCTGGAATCCTAGACGCCTCAGGTGAGCCGTGACCACTGCCATGCATTTGGTGAACACTCTGGGGGCTGTAGTGAGACCAAAAGACATGGCTCGAAACTGGTAGTGATTGGCTCCCAGCCAGAAACGCAGGTGATCTCTGGAGTGTCTGTCCATCTTTATGTGGTAGTATGCGTCCTTGAGATCAATGGGGCACATCCAATCGCCTTTCCCTAGAAAGGGAAGAATGGCCTGAAGCGTGACCATTCGGAACTTCTCTTTTTTTACAAATTGGTTGAGTCTGCTGAGGTCCAAGATAGGTCTCCAGTCCCCTGTTTTCTTTGGAACCAAAAAGAATCTTGAGTAAGTTCCGAATCCAACTTGGTCTGCTGGGACTGGCTGGATGACTCTTTTTTTCTAGCAACTTGTGGACCTCTATGGTTGCTTGTTCCCCGAGACTGGGTGGAACATTCGGGATTCTGTTTACAGGAGTGGGAGGGGAAGAGAACGGTATGAAATACCTTCTGGAAATTATGCTTTGTACCCAGGTATCAGATGTTACGTTTAGCCAGGCTTCTTGGTACAAAGATAAGCGACCCCCAACTGCCTCCAGAGCCGGACAGCTGGATCTCCTTTCAGGAGCGCTGGTAGGGCTGACCAGAGAAATGGCTGCTGTCCACCCTGCTGTTGCGGACCCCCCCCTGCCGTGCAGGTGGCGTCTTCTATTATAACCCCCTCCTCTGCCTCTAGAGGGGGTTTCTCCATATGTGTCCTGAAAGGCTCCCTGTGCTTTTCGGAACCACATTTTTCCGGCCTTAGGACCCTTGGGATAGGGTTGACTAGGGGTAGAAATACAGACTCCAATGGCAGATTCTTGCCTTCCTGCTCACACCTGGTTAGAGTTTCCTTTACTTTGGGCCGAAACAGGGATGAGCCATCAAATGGGGTGTTGATAAAGGAAGACTTGAAAGGCTCCGCAAAGGAACAGACACGCATCCAGGCTTGTCTACGCAGAGCAATGCCTGAACTAGCGGCTCTACTCGAACCATCAGCTGCATAACATATAAGGCACATGGATGAGTTCACAATCGAGTTTAGGGTAGCGAGCTGTTTGTTAACTTTGTCGGCAACCCCTGCAGCTACTGTGCCTTGGATAGTATCTCCTAGCTCTTTCAGAACTCTTTGTAGTCTTGAAAAATGGGTTAAATAGTTCAGTGATCGAAGGGAAAAAGTCGCTGAAATAAACATGCGCTTCCCATATCTATCCATGATCCTAGAATCTCTGTTAGGAGGATGGATAGATAAGGATGTCTCAGACGTTTCCTTTTTGGTGGCTGCAGCCACCACCATGGCATCAATAGGCACTCCCTCAGTCAAAAAGGCTTTGTCCACTGGGGCAGAGATGAACTTATTTGGCTTCCGAGGGACAGGTTCCATGGCCTCTGGAGAATCCCATGCCTTACGAGAGATCAGCTCCATGAGCTCATCGTAAGGCGGAGACACCCAAGAAGTGGAAGGTTGAGACCCGAAAGCCTTCAAGAGCACTGACTCGTCTTCAGTAGGGCTTTTGGACTGCCAACTTCCCCTCTGATTAAGGATCTCCAATATCTCCGCAAAGGAGATATCCTCAGAGGGGATCAAGGGGACCCTTCTGACTCATCCAAGTCAGTGTCAGATGTCAAAGACTCCTGTGGGGAGTCCAAGTGCCTCCTCTTGCACAGTCTTCCTGGGTACCTCCTCAATGGGGGGGATCTGAGGTCTCAGAAGAGCAGGGGGCGCCCTGTGGGGCTACTTGAGGATCAGGGTCTCTACGCTTGGGTGGACTGGTAGAAGCAGGAGCGGACACAGGCGGTTGAGGGGAGGAGAAAGCCAGACCTGATGCTGATGATGTCTTTGGAGACAGGACTCTCCTCATGGCATCGAATGCACCATGGCTCCAACAAGAAGGGGTAGACGGCTCCGAAGGGACCGTCCGATCCTCCTGCACCGAGGCCATGGGCTCCGAGCCCGAGGTAGGAGCTGAGCTCATCCAAGCCGAAGCCCTGACAAATCAGTATGACCATCCTCCCTGGACTCGACAGGAGAGTGTCGGCTCCTAGAGACCCCGGTCGGTGCAGAGGATGTCTGAGTAGATGGAACCGATATCACCGGTGCAGGTCTCGGCTCCACAGGCTCAACAACTATCAGGTCAGGCTCCTTCGGCTCCGAAAGTCCAGTACGGCTCAGGGGAGTAGTAGTCAAGTCTGGGTTAATGGTCTTCGGCTCTGACGAAGGCGTCAGAGTCTACAACAATTTAGCAAGGCCTGGTGCCCATAGAAGCTTCTGCACTAGCCGGTCCATATCCATATCTGAGAGGTTGACAGAAGACATTGAGGAGTGCACCGAAGGTGCTGACTGGAGTAGAGGAGATGAATCTCAGAGACCGGCTCCAAAACTGTGAGCTGGCTCTGAACTGAAGGGACACTCGGTTCCGAGGACAGTGGAACCGATGACCCTACACCCTCCATTTTTTTAATCTTTTTGGATGCTTTCAAGTCACCTGAGGATTTGGAAAATTTTGAGGATCACTAGCACCATCCTGGTCACCCAGCGCTTCGGAGAAAGGGTGCTGAAGTAAACCCCTGTCTACTAATTTTCTCCTTCTCTCCAAAAGTATATTTGAGGAGAAGGAGTGACATACACTGCAAGAGTCTTGGAGGTGTTTAGCCTCCAGACAATAAACACATTGAACATGTCTGTCAGTGACAGACATTTCTGTCCACAATCCGGACATTTCTTGAAGCCAGATTTTGGATGAGGCTTCTCTTTCTCATCAGACATTTCTATACCAGATTAAACAAGTTTAAAGAATTAAACAGCACACTTAGAATTATCTACCAAACTACACCTAAGGTTAAATACAAGGCCAACTCTTAGGCCCAACACTATAGAAAAACAGAAGCCAACACAGGGCACTAATCTAAAACTAAGTCTAAAACTCTAGTGATTTTATATATATATATATATATATATATATATATATATATATATATATATATATATACTCATATACATACTATCCTATCAAGAAGTGAAGAAAAAAAGTTTTTAAACTTGCAAATAGAAGAATCTTATCGATTAATAATGGTCTGAGTTATCTGGAACACCAAGATCTGTGCCATGGCAAACTAGATCTGAGGTAATTCCAGCAGTGCATCATGGGATAAGGGGCTTGGTCTTGAGCTACTGGCAAACCTTGAGCTTTGCTATAGGCCGTGTTGGAGCCGAGGATCGGCTCCGAACCCATCAGTGAGAATAAACGGCGAGATTTAACAACTTCACATGATATGTTTTATACAAATGGGTTTGAAAATAAGTACATTTAATAAAACAAAATGTTTTTTTTTTTTGGGGGGGGGGGGTTAAACTTTTAACCAAGAGGAAATGAAAACAAAACAATCATGTGACCAGTCAGTAATTTTCATTGGTGGAGCATGAGCCAACTGGTGTTCTTTGTGGTAGATTTAAATGACTTTAATACATTACTATTGTATTCCGATGAAGTCCCCATTGTGACAGGAACGAAAGCGCTTAATACTGTTTTGTTTTGTTTTTTTGTTTTGTTTTGTATTAAAGTGGATTTTAACCTTGCAGACTCTCCGTGGAGTGTGTTTATCATTTGGTAGCATTTCTTGGTCCAGTAGCCTGCCCAAGGCTTTTTTTTAATGTACTTCTGTGTTTTTATGTGCAAAATTGGTAGATGGGGGGTACCATATCCAAGTCCATCAAGTCAAGGAACAAAAAACTAGCCAGAGCAATTCCAAATAACTGCTGCATGGTCAGCCCAAAGAAAAACTGGCAAATCCCCACTACTCTTCCTCTAAACAGAAATCTAAATTCCATTTCTGTAGAGATATTATTCTGACCACTGGACTGAATAAAAAGACAGTAGTTTCATTAACTCAGCTCAAAGCACGAAGTACATGTCATAAAAGTCCCCCAATTTTCATAAAAAAGCTAGTTTCAGCTCCAAATGATTAGAAACGGCATAAAACAAACTCAGACAAGAAATAACACATGCATTTATAAAAATTCCTGTCAAAAATGTTGAACGTACAAAATAGTGGGAAAATCGAGATTTAAACAAAAAAGTAATTTAAACTGCTTTAAACCTGCTCAATCACCTCAAATAATTGTAACCCCAAAGGAAAAAACGTAGAATCATTGAATGTTCCTGTCAAAACTTCCAAATTAAGCTTATAATAAACAGCATAAGCCGTATACTGCAAGTAAAGTAAAACCAGAAGTATATACAATTTTCCAATCAACCAAAAAAAAAAAAGTCAAAGAAGCATAATACATTACTGAAACACTGAGAAAAAGGCAGATAGAGGAAATATGACCTCAGCAGATGAAGAGATCCAGGGTACGGAGGAGTCTTCTAAGAGATCCTTTTCTTACTATTGTACTAGTAAACTGGAAGTGTCCTCTCTGTGGGTTTGTAAGGCGGTTCCTGCACTGCCAGGTGATTGGTCCAATAACCTCACAGACAAGCAGTGGGGAGGGACTCTGAGCTTTAATAGATTGCCAGAAGAGGGTAGAAGGGCACTACCACCCAAATGCCAGTAAGGCAGTATGTTTGTTGAACATCAATACAAATTCCTTGCATCGCAGTATAGAACAAGCTCTTTTAGGCTTCAACCAGCAGTAGTCTGTCCTCAGCCCAGGAGAAATGATGTAATCATGTTCTTTGGTTTGCAGTCATTTCACACAAGACAATGGTAGTGCACACTCCTCATAATTCTGTCTTTCAATATATCTTCACCAATCCTGGTTTCAAAATAATACATTTGTCTCTTCAGCACTCATTGTTTCAAAGCAGCACGTGGCCTTTTTGGAAATCAAAACTTGTATAAATGGAGTCAAAGAAAGGGTGAGTATAGCTCACAGTGACAGTTAAAAGAAGTGCGTGTTGGGGGGGGGGGCAAAGAGAAAGCCTGAAGATGTTAACTTGGGGAGACACAGGTGAGTACAGAGAGACTGCGTCATAGACCTGATATATGACTGCCCTTCCTTAAGAAATTAAAGAATGAGGAAGGAAGATCCTGGTACAGTAAGAAAAATTAATATGAAATATTAAAAACTTGTCTGTAACTTGCCTCAGAAAAGTACAGTTGTGTAAAGTATTACCATAACAGTACATGTCCCTCTCGTCAATGTTGCAGTATTCTTAACAAGAGGGATTCCCTGCTAAGAGCAGCCTGAAGTCCGGCCAATATACCAAAGCCTTTAGGTTGTTAACGATACTCTGCACGTTACACGTATGCTCCCCAAGCAAGCATAGAGCATAAAGGTGACATCTGGACGCATCATCCTCAGAACTGAGAGCCCCAGGAGGAATACCAGCGCTGTGATACCAGAGAGTAACATACATATCTAGAGGGACTAGCGCTAATACTGCAACAGTGAAGAGGAGGACATCTACTTTTTTGCATTTCACTGTTGCAATATTCTTGACATGAGGAAAAGCGCAAAACCTCAGGAAGAGGACAGGAAGGAGGATGTCCCAGCAGAGCCTTCTAGGAACCCAAGAAGAACAGCCCTAGCAAAATCAGTTCCAGCCCTGGATAAGACATCCAACTTGTAATGCTTGGTAAAAGTATGAACCAAAGACCAGGTAGCTGCCCTCAAGGATAGAATTAGTATCTAAACATTTGAAAAAAGCACCAGAAGAAGCCACAGCCCTAGTAGAGTGACCCTTAACTACAGAAAGAAGGCTCTAACCATGACAAGAATAACAAAAAGAAATGGTTTTAGAAATCCAAGAGGAAATAGTCTGCTTGGAAACCACTAAACCTAATGACCTAGGATGAAAAGAAACAAAAAGCTGATCAGATTTTCTAAAAACATTAGTTCTTTCTGAATAAAATCGGAGTTGTCTATGCCCATCCAAAGTGTGCAACACCTTCTCACTATCAGATTGTGGAGAGGGGAAAAAGTGGGCAAATTAATAGACTAATTAAGAGACAAGTCATTCACCACCTTAGGCATAAAAGATGGATTGGTATGAACAGCCACACTGTCCTTACGAAAAACTAAAAACGGAGGAAAAGCCATAAGGGCTTGATCTTAGACACCCATCAAACAGAAGTAAGGGCCAGTAAAAAAACAATGATGTAAGGTCAATTTCTCCAAAACAAAATTAAGATCACAGGAAGGAGGAACGAGCTTCCAAGGAGGTCTAACATGAAGGATGCTTTTAAGAAACTGTTTGGCCTTGTTCCTAGAGGCCAAACGAGGAGTTAAAGACAGACCAGAAGAAACAGCTGAGAGGTGGGCTTTAACAGAAGAATATCCTAACCCAGCATTGAACAATTCACACAAATAAGAAAGAACCAAAG
The DNA here is from genome assembly GCF_019279795.1 of Protopterus annectens. NCBI lineage: Eukaryota > Metazoa > Chordata > Ceratodontiformes > Protopteridae > Protopterus > Protopterus annectens. Next base: position 387,437,091 of record NC_056743.1, on the reverse strand, counting down.
GAACATCTACAGATAGTAAGTCCAGGTTACGAGCAAGACAGCAAACAGAAAGCTTCTTCCATTTGGACAAGTAGAATTTCCTAGTAGTGGGTTTCCTGGCCTCCTGCAGAACATGAAGCATGTCCTTAGAAAAAAAGGTGCCTATAGGGAATCAAAATCCTATCACCCACAGTGTCAGCTGAAGAGTGGACAGGTTGGGATGGATGAGAGATCCCTTGTCTTGTGCGAGAAGATCCACCCTGTGTGGTAACTTGTGATGACTGCCCTTGGCTAAGTGCAGAAGAAGAAGGAACCAATGCTTTCTGGGCCAAAAGGGAGTCACCAGCAAGGTTTTGGGAGCATCCTGTTTCATCTTGCACAGGACTTTTGCAATGAGAGGAAGGGGAGGGAAGGCATAAAGAAACATCCCCTTCCATGAAAAAGACAGGGTATTCACTTTCTAGGCCAGATGACATGGAGCCCTGGCAAAAAACTGAGGAAGCTGCCTGTTCAGAGGGGAGGCAAAGATACCTACTTGAGGAATACCCCACTGGTGGTTAATGTCCAGAAACATCCCTGTGAAGCATCCACTTATGAGACTGTTAATGGAACTGCTCAGGGAGTCTACCACAATATTCCGACTTGATGGAATGTACACCGACTGTAGAATGACTTAGTAGTGAACTGCCAGCTCCCAAACCTGGAGTGGCAATCTGCAAAGACAGGACCTTGTTTCCACTTGCTCACTGATATACCACATCACCACAGTGTTGTCTGTAAAGATCTTTAGGGGCCCTAGATAAAACAGAGGATGGAAATTAGCTAGGGTCCACAGAAAAGGTTTCATCTCCTTGATATTGATGTGCTCCTTCTATTGCTAAAGAGACCAAAGGCATTGCACCTTTAAGTTTCTTAAGGAAGCCCACAACCCCCCATCTGAAGCGTTTGTGAACAGGTCTTGAAAGGAAAGTGGAGGTTGAAAGGGAAGCCCCGGATTCAAAATCAGTTGGTGAATCCACCACTGAAATTCCACCTTCAAATATGGAAGAGGGATTAAAAACTCTAGAGGATGAGAATGCCAAAGCCAAATGTTCTCATGTGCAGTCTGGCAAAGGGAAGCATAGGGATGGTGGATGTCATAATTCCCAGAGCCCTCAGAAATTCCCTGGCTGAAATCAAGGCCAGAGGAAGAAGAAACTGAAAAAGGAAATCAGAAAAAGCCTTGGGAGGAGGCAGAGATCCAAGCATAGGAACAGGTTGGATCCTGCATCCCAGAAAAACATGATTCCATGATGGGGACAGGAAGGACTTTTGAAAATTTACAGTCTTTGCAAAATCACTGAAGGTGCTGTAAAAGAAACTGAAGAGGAGGCTTGAATAAGCAGGTCTTCTAAATAAAGAAAGACCTAAATGCCTTTGAGCCTCCAAAAAGCAATCACAGCAGGTAAACAATTGGTGATTACTCTTGGGGCTGTAGAGATACCAAAGGGCAAAGCAAAGTACAGAAAATGTCAGGAAGCAACAGAGAAATATGAAAACTTCCTGAAAAGGAGTATGAATAGGATAAGGAGGTAAGCATCCTTGAGCTCCAGAGAAACCATAAAAGCCTGATGAAGCAGTAGAGGTAACAAAGTCTGAAGGGATAACATTTGAAAAGAAGGAACCTTCAGAAAAGTATTCAGGTGAGGAATATCCAGAATGCGTCTCCAACTGTGCTCTTTCCTGGGGACCAAAAGCAGTCTAGAATAAAACTTGAATTGTAAGAGTCTGACGCACCTCTGGAAAAGAGCTCAACTGGTATTGAGGTGGCTGAGGAATGCGCATGAAGGGGGGGGGGATTTCCAAATCATGAAATACCCTTGGCAAATGATGAAAAGAACCCTGGAATCCTGGGTTATGCTTAACCAGACAGGAAGAGACAGAGAAAGACAATGTGAGAGAGGAATGTGACTGGGAAGAATTGGGTAGAAAGACAGCACCTGGTTTATCAGGAAAGGAAGGCTTCTGAGCAGGCGGGGTCTGTGTATACTTAGTTAGGGGAACCCTCCAAGCACCCTTCTTTCCTTTAGGAGGAGGATGAGACTGCCTTCTAACAAAACCCAGTTTACTGGGATAGTTTCTCTGAAACTTTGGCAAAGGGAAAACAAAAATATGTTTCAGGTCTTGTAACTCCTTGCCTTTCTCCTGCAGGGACTTGAACAAATCAGCTGCAGCAGCACCAAATAAACATATGTTATCCAGAATAGCATCTATCAACTTAGCCTTAATATCATCAGGCAGAGGTTGAAGCCGTAGCCAGGAATATCTCAACACACAGCCAGAATCAGCAGCCCTAGAGGAAGCATCTGCTGGATATTAACTACATTTAATGGAATGGTGAGCAACCTGGGAAGAAGCCCCTAACAGAGACAAGGCAGAAATCTTTCCCTCAGAATCAGGAAGGTCAGAAATAACATGGTAAACCTGAGAAAGGAGAGCCAAAACATATCTGGTCATATGAGTCTGATAATTAACAGCCCGAGAGGCTAGGGTGGCTGAAGTGTAAACATTTTTACCCAGCATTTCCATAGTCATGTTGTCCTTATCAGATTGGAAGAAGCTTGGTAGAAGGCAGTAATTTAGAAGGCTTGTTGGATGCCACAGACACCACTGAAGGGTCAGCAGATGGTCATTTATAAAGGAATTTGCAGTCATCAGGGACTTTATAAAATCAATACTTTTTTTAGGAGCAGGGGGCTGACAGTCTGGGGCCTGAGATGCAAAAAGAAAAGGCATCCAATAAAGCAGCCAAAACAGAAGGAACAGCAGAGGATATAGGAACTCCATTTGAAGGGGCTCATAATACCTCCTCAGCACTTCAGATACTTGGGAACAATCTCATTTAAAGAATTTCATCCTGACACTGGTATATCCAAAGGAAATCTCCTCAAAAGGAGATTCAGGACTAGCAGACTCCTCTTTCTCGGAGCCATAATCCAAAGGAGGAGGAATCTGGATAGAATAGGCTAGGGATTCCTCATCAGAAATGTCTTCTTCCTCTGAGGAATCCTGATTCCTACATCTCTGGAAGGGGAAGGATGACCAAGCAGGAACTAGTACAGAGACACTCTGAGGAGGTTTCAAGGCTATAGCAGCAATGAACAACCCCAATGTAAAATCCTGCCATTCACGTTTAGGGTCTTTAGGAACAGAAGAAATATGTTTTGTCTTCTGCTTATTTTTTTTTTTACAGGTCCATCCACCTTATGAAATGCAGAAGACTTCAACGTCAGCCTACATTCAATAATAGGTTCATAGGTTAATACTAGGCTATCTGCCCTAGGGCATTTATAAGCCTAGCCAGAGTGTGTTTGGCTTTCGCCACCCTTTTAGATTAGTTGACTGTGCCTCTGTATAGTAGGTCACAGAAGATAGCCCTTTTGAGGTTAGTTAACTGTGCCTCTGTCTAGTAGGGACACAGAAGAGACCCCAGGGGTAAACCTACGATCTCCCATCCATTCGTCAAGATTTCTCTTGAAGAGGGTCATTGAGGGACTCTGCCTAACATGGATTGGGATTTTGTTCCAGAGTGAGGGGAGCCTCTGGGATATGAATCTGTCCCTCCAGCATGTCCTATTTATTTCTGTGCTGAGGTTTAAGTCCCTGGAGCGTGTAGCTCTAAGGGATTTGGATTTCCTGAGGTGGAGCATGTCCATTAATTCTGGGTTGGACATGGCTTTATACGTCAGGCACAGATCACCTCTGAGTAGGCGGTAAGCAACTGAGTAGAGCTGGAGTTTCTTTAGCCTAACTGCGTAGGGCATCTGTTTGAGCCCCTTGATCCTCTTGGTGAGGTACTTTTGGGGTCTTTCCAGTTGCTACAGGTGTTGGGTAAGGTACATCCCAAATGGGGCATTGTATTCAATTATGGGCCTGATGAGTGATGAGTAGAGGGGCACAATGACCTCTCGATCTAGATGTGAACCCTTTCGTGATAAAGTGGGCTATATAGAAGGTGTTTCTAACCACTTTGGCAACGTGACTGTCAAAGGAGAAATTGCTATCTACTTGGGTCCCCAAATCCCTAATTACTTCTTCCGTACTTAATGGATTACCACCTATGTGGTAATTTGTGGGCACTTTGTTTTTTCCCAAACGGGATGACTATGCACTTTTTGGCATTTAGCTTTAGGCCATAGCTCTGGCACCAGTTATCCGTCTCTGAGAGACCCCTTTTGGAGGATGCTTGTGTCAGTCGGCGAGTCGATTATGGCACCCAGTTTGCAGTCATCTGCAAACTTGGTCAGCCATAGTCCTCCATGTTAGCCTGTACCTCAGAGAAATATATACCGAACAAGAGAGGTCCCAGGACTGAGCCTTGTGGGACGCCACTTGTATCTGGTTTAGAGTCTGACATGGCACCTGCAATTCTGACCATGTGGGTTCTATCCCTGAGCCATTTTGCAACCCATCTTGTGACATAGGGGTTGATATTTAAGCTGGTGAGCTTATTTATGATGCCCGAGTGGGGTATTGTGTCGAAACCTTTTGCGAGGTCCAGGTAGGCTGTGTGGACTACACCTTCCCTTCATCTATGGCCTTGGTGACTGTTTCAAAGAAGTCGACCAGGTTCAAGAGGCAAGATCTGCCCTTAAAGACGAATTGGGTAGGATCCAGTGTTTGGAGGTTCCAAATGTCTTTGTTTATGAGTTTCATGATATGCTCCATACCAGACCAGGCTAGTCAGGCTTATAGGGCGATAGTTTCCAGGGTCCGTTGTGGCACCACCTTTGTGGAGTGGGACCACTGTTGCTGTACGCCATTCCTTGGGAAAATATCCTGTAGTAAGGCTGAGACTGAACAGTGACTTTATGTGAGGGTTCAGTTCTTCTTGGAGTTCGTGAATGACGCAGCCCAGGACACCGTCCGGTCCCATTGATGCTGCGTTTTTTGCTCTTTTGGGGGGGAAGGGGGGAGAAGTTTGCACTGAACCTGTCTGCCAGGATGTTGGCAATGTCTGTGGGTTCAGTGTATTTTTTGTCATTTTGAACTAACTCGGAGCATATCTGGGAGTTGCCACACCCAGGTTCCTGACATAACTAAAGAAGACCTTGTGATTATCTTTAGCATCTTGTGCAATTTTTCTTTCGAAGCTGGCCTTAGATGATTTTATGAGGGATCGTAGTTTCTTGCTAGTACTGATCAGAGATGCCTTCACTTTTTGGGATTTTGCTCTATCATGTAGTAGCTTCCTCCTCCTGTTGTATAGCTTATTTATGGCTGGGGTCCACCAGACAGGTCTCCTGCCTTTGGAGGAATGAGTCTTGGTTTTATTTGGGATAGCATGATCCATGCATTCCTGTAGGCGTCTGTAAAGGATTCTGCGGTTTGGGCCGTATTTTCCACTGGCCTGGGGGCTTTGAAGGATTCCACCTCGGTTTTGAGAAGTGTGAAGTTTGCTTTTGAGAAGTTCTTCACCGTGGTTTCCTTGGCTGGGGGTGGGGACGGGATATGGATGTCCAGTGAGATTAATTTATGGTCAGATCTTACCAATGAGGGGTATACCTCTGGTATGGAACATAGAGTCCCCATGTTGGTGATGATCAGGTCCAATATGTTTTCCCCTCTTGTGGGAGTGGTGACCAGTTGTTCCATAGCATTTGAGTTTATAAATTCTAGGAACTGTTGGGCGAGGGTGTTGGGGCTTGAGTAGTGCTCCCAGTCTATATTTGGGTAGTTGAAGTCACCCAATATAATGGTGTTTGGAGAGACCTTCATATTCTCCAGTGTTCTCAGGAAAGCTGAGTGGGGTTCCTGAGTTTGGGAGGGTGGTCTGTAGCAGGCTACAAACTGAAAGGCAGTTTTGCCCACTGTTAGTTGCACATGGATGGTCTCCGATGCTTCATACAGTGCCACTAACCTGGTGGTGTGGGTATCTTTGATGAATATGGATACTCCCCCTCCTTTTGTGGTTCGGTCCGAGTTTTGGGGCTGAAAAGCATGGTATGAGGTATAACCTGGTAGTGCTGGGGTGCTCTCAGGAGCCTTGAACCAGGTTTCTGTTACTGCACAGATATAGATATTCTCCATACTGAGGAGAGCCTCGAGTGCATGCATCTTGAGGTTTAGACTTCTGGTGTTGAGCAGCATTACCCTTAGTTTCTTTTTCTTTGTGTTGTCTATGGAGGTGGGTTTGTCTTTTGAGCCTTGCCTAAAAAAGGCACTATGGGGGTGGCAAGAGCCTTAGCCAGTATTTGAAAGCCCAGGGGTGACAGGTGCAAGCCGTCCCTAGCGAAGCTACGTGGCTTGTCGAGCATGTCATCCCAGGCTGACAGACACTGGATCCCCTTTGAATGACACCAATACTTTAGCCAGTTGTTAAAATTGATCATTTTGTCTTTATACTGTGGCATCATTCTTGGTGAGGGTAAGATGCTACTCAAGGTCAGGGTCATACCGGCCTGGGCTACATGATCAGAGAGCTCCTCTATGTCTCTTTTCATGTAGTCCAGGGAGGTACGTCTCAGGTCATTCACACCAGCATGGACAATGACGGAGTCATATTTGTACTTGCTTTGGAGTGACCTGAGTGCTTGTGTTATGTGGCGGATCCTGGCAACCGACAGGCAGCTTATAGTGGCCTTCTCCTTGTTCAGCCTGGTGAGTGGGACATCAGTGTGTCTGACAATAGAGTCACCTATTACAGTGTATTAGGTGTGTTGTTTAGCCTTAAGGTCTGTGACTGTGTGGCACACTGACTTTGTGAACTATGTGATACGTGGGTATTGTTGTGGGGTAGCGGTTGCTTGGATGTCTGCTATGGAGGTCTCTGCTGCTTGGGCAGATTTTTATTTAGAGCCTCAGAGTATGTTTTTGTGCGTTTATGTGCTTGGTTTTCTGTTGCGATAGGTCTATGTGAGACTGGATTTGTGGTGTGTGTGGTTACCTTCTCCTCCTGACTGACTGCGCCAGTATTGGGTTGAGTGAGCTCAGCCTCCAGTTTGGCTACATAGTTGCATCTCTCACATATATTTGAGTTTGTTAGGAGAGGGTGGGTCTGTGTACATAAGGCAGTTGTAACATTGCCTCAAGAATCCCAGAGTCACCAGCTGGACTGGAGAGTAAACCCAAAACTGACTTTTGGACATGCCAGAATAGTATAAGGAACTACTTTTTGACTGATCAAAAAGGACCAATACGGAGCCAAGTACTTAAAGGGAGTATAAGAGGGTGTAGTGCTTTAGTTTATTAGTGCTTACTTATAAGATTACTTATACGAGCAACTGCAGGGCTTTAGAATGAAAATAGATAGCTTACTTTGAGATTTAGAACAGTTCTAAGGGAAAAAGTGAAGAGCAGACTTTGTGGAGCCAGAAGTAGTTTAAACCCGTTTAAGCGGCGCTGCCTGATGCTGCGCTATGCGCAAAATCGTGCAAAACCACACAAATGCGGGTTCTAAAGCAGGGAAACTGAAAGAGATAGGAATTGACCCAGAGCGGCCAATAAGCTACTAGTTTCAGGGCTGAGACCACTCCTCCAGAGACAGATAGGCTGCTCAAAGCTCCCCACTCTCACTGGTGAACAGAGAAGCTTCCTCCTATCCAAGTAAGGATATGGGCAACACAGGAAACTATACCACAGTCCGGAATTCAGCAAAACCTGAAATCTGGACTAATCTAGTTCAGCAAAGGCGGGAAAAGAGAATTTTTTTTTTTTTCAGGAAACAGCAGAAAAACACACAGAAAACACTGTAAATGCTATAAACAGGCTAGCACACTTTAGTGTGCAGTCTACAACAGTTATACAATACAAAAACGACTTAAATTGATATAAAACAAGTGCAAAAACTGTAAAAAGCAGAAGGCAAATGCAATTTAAACTTTTTAAAGCACAGATCAGTTAGAAATTCACTTTTTAGGCGGGAAAAGGCAGTTGGAGCAAAAAAAAAAAACAAAGAAAAAAATACTTAAATCTGGAAAAGTCTCTCTTGGGTCTCTCTGTTGCCTGTATCATTCTGCAGGACACCACGAAGAGCTGTGCGGAGTTGTATACTGGTGCAAAACCGTGCAAATGCGGGTTTTAAAGCAGGGAAACTGAAAGAGATAGGAACTGACCCAAAACGGCCAATAAGCTACTAGTTTTAGGGCTGAGACCACTCCTCCAGGGACAGGTAGGCTGCTCAAAGCTCCCCACTCTCACTGGTGAACATAGAAGCTTCCTCCTATCCAAGTAAGAATATGGGCAACACAGGAAACTATACCACAGTCCAGAATTCAGCAAAACCTGAAATCTGGACTAATCTAGTTCAGCAAAGGCGGGAAAAGAGAATTTTTTTTTCCAGGAAACAGCAGAAAAACACAGAAAACACTGTAAATGCTATAAACAAGCTAGCGCACTTTAGTGTGTAGCCTACAACAATTATACAATACAAAAACGACTTAAATTGATATAAAACACTCCCCACTCTCACTGGTGAACATAGAAGCTTCCTCCTATCCAAGTAAGAATATGGGCAACACAGGAAACTATACCACAGTCCAGAATTCAGCAAAACCTGAAATCTGGACTAATCTAGTTCAGCAAAGGCGGGAAAAGAGAATTTTTTTTTCCAGGAAACAGCAGAAAAACACAGAAAACACTGTAAATCCTATAAACAAGCTAGCGCACTTTAGTGTGTAGCCTACAACAATTATACAATACAAAAACGACTTAAATTGATATAAAACAAGTGCAAAAAATGTTAAAAAGCAGAAGGCAATAATTGTAGTTGGGCCTTCCTCCCTTACCAGTATCTGAAGAACCCCCTTAGGCCCTTCGGTGATAATCAGCAGTGGTTCCCCCTGAACGTCAGAAACTGACTGCAAGACCTTCGTGGGCGCATGAGAAATCAGATCCATGCTGGCCTCTGAACTGGTCGAGATGGAGGAATCCTATTCAGGAACCAGATGATCCTCCAGGCTTTCACCAGCCTTGAGACAAACATCTGGTGGAGGAGGCACAGCCGAAGAATCTGATCTGTTTTGGCCTTCTTCTTCTTCAAGGATGGCTAATCGTCAGGCTAAGTACCACCCTCCATAGCTTCTACGTAAGGTCCCTGGAACAAAAACCTGAAAAACAGTGCATGATGTATGGTTGTGAGAAGCACCTAAACAAAACAAGCACTACTCATGATGATCTTTATGGGAAATCTGTCTGCCACACTGGCATTTACCCTTTCTGGATGACATGAAACCCCACAACAACACAAAAGCATAAAAGGATAAGTAAAAAAAAAAAAACCTTAACAGGGCACTTATCTGAACAGCTAGGTAAACCAGCAATGACTCAAGCCATCAGACCGACAATCAAAGATGGCGTCCAGACTGGCGGCAAAGAAATTCTGAGAATGATACATTCGGACATCACCTTTATGCCTATGCCTTCTGTGAGTAGCATACGCATGATGTATGGCATATCGTAAACAACCTAACGGTTTTGCTATACTGGCCGGATGTTGGGCTGCCCTTGGCTTGGAATCCCTCATGTCAAAAATATTGCAACAATAAAATGTAAAGACATTAACGGAGATTAATTTGTCTTTAAAACACCTGTAGCTATTATTTTAGGGCACAAATTATGTTGCTGCATTAGAATGCTCTCTGCTTGGTCTTTAAAAACAGCACTGTAGCATTTTTACCTCTCTATGCACCTATTTTCTTTATAAAGGAGTCACTATTTTAAACATGTAAAAAGTGATTACAACTAACTCTCTTCAGATATAACCCAAGCCATTTCAGACAAGGGCAATAAAAATGTTACAGAATACAAGATTATACACACTTTAGGCAGTCCTCAATTTAAAGAAATCAAATTTCTTAGGCAGATACCACTGAAACAAAAAAAAATAAAATGTTATGTACTCACCATAACTTTCCATCTGTGTTGTCCATTTTCATTCTTCCTCAACAGTTGGGTTTGTATCCAATCCTCAGATCCAACTCATCTGTTACTATAGACCATAGTAAACAAAGCTCTTGAACTTCTCCCTTACGCAAAATGCACCAATCCCTAACACACCCCAGATCTACTATGAATTTCTGGTTACAGAAAGCCATTATCTGGAGCTTCCCTACAAACTCTCATTCTTCCAGAAATCATTGTTAAATGGTTGAGGGTTGGTTGGAGGGGAGCTGAGGAAGAATGAAAATGGACAACACAGATGTAACATTATGGTGAGTACATAACGTTTTTATTTGATATTGACAATTTTCATTCGTTCCTCAACAATTGGGACAGAGTCCCCAGCCACCTGAAATTCTGGGGTTACTCCAAGGAAGGATATTCCTGAGCACAGTTGAGGCAAAGGCTGCTCTTCCCCTTGAGAGACCAGATCTAGTTTTTAATAAGTAGCAAAGATTTGAGGGTTAGCCCAAGTTGCAGTGGCACGTCATCCATGGAATGCCTGGATAAAAACACTGATGAAGTTGCCATGGATTTAGTCGAGCAGGCTCTTAAAGGTTTTGGTAATGAAATAACCAATTTACTGTAGACAAAATATATACAATCAGTAAGCCATTTTGCCAAAGTTACCTTTGTAACTGATTTACCTAATTTAGTATCTGCATAGGAGACAAATAGTTGATCAGATTTTCTAAATTCTTTTGCCCTATGCAAGTAGAAACATAACTGTCGATAAACACTTAAGTGCAACATGTGTGCTCCTTTGCTTTCAAAATTTTGGAAAGCAGACAGGCAGATTAATAAACAGATTGATATTGGATTCTGATACCATCTTAGGAAGGAAAGATGGATTGGTTCACAGTGTTATTCGATCCCTATGAAAAATAAAGTAGGGAGATTTGGAGGACAATGCTTGATGTTCAGAAATTCTTCCAACAGAGGTAATGGGCAATAGAAAGATAGTCTTCAAGGTCAGAAATTTAAAATCAAATTTTGCTGCTGGTTCAAAGGGGGAATGAGTTAAGGCCTATACTATTAAATGAAAGTCCCATGGTGGAGTAGGGTCTTTATAAGGTGGTCTCAACAGAACAGTCCCGCTCAATAATACTTCACATCTCTAATACCCAAATTCTATGTCAAAGTGGTACCCACTGATCTGTAACTCCTTCGTACTATCTATGGAAAAAAAAAGTGCACTTACTTTTCTTCTTACTTTACTATATCCCTACTCTCTGTACATTTTGTAGTATTCTCCATGTATGTCATGTGCTACAATAATTTATTTCCTAACTACTGCATGTTTATATCTTATAACTTTGTCACTAGTAACAATGTCTTAATTTTATTTAATTTTACCTAATTACTTTACATGTATTTCTTTAATGGGATTTTATTTAGTATCATTATAATTGTTAATTTCGGAGCTTATCTCCCCGGGCCTCTACTGAAAATGGACATATATCCAGCTAGACTAGCCCGGTCAACAAATGTAAAATAAATAAAATAAAATAAATAATGCCTTACAAAGCTTAGATAAGGCTAGCAAAGAATTCTGAAATCCAATATGGAAGTTAGAGATTGCTGCCAATTTAACTCTTAATGGTCGAGGAGCTAGCTCCTTTGTTAAAAATTGTTACCAAAAATTCAACAACACTCTATACAGGGGCTGTAAAAGGATTAATATGTTTCTGATGCACCCCAAAAAATAAACCTCTTCCATATTCTTCTGTAAAGTTTACTCACAGAAGCTTTATGGGAAAATAGAAGTATACTGACAGACAGAGTAAGAAAGCATAGGTTGTCTGGCTATTAAAGGAAGTGGAAAAACCACACTGTCAGCTTTAGGTTTGAGATATCCAGATGAATCATGTTTGTCAGACGAGACAGGTCGTCTGGAATCAGATCCAGAATTCAAGGTTGGAAGACTAGATGAGGCCAAATAAAGTGGAACCAAATCTGTCGATGCCAGTAAGGTGCAACAAGGATGACTCTGTTCTTCAACCTAGCAGCTTTTTGTAAAAATTTGGGGATAAGCATAGAGGAGACCGGGGGGGGGGGGTCATGGAGCACAACATCTGTCAGTGATTGCCCTGGTGAGAGAATAAGGGCAAAGAAGCTGCTGCATTTGTTCTGTAGGGAAAAAGCAAAACGATCGCAGCAAGGGTGGCCCACTGACAAAAAAATCATTGTCACTTTTTTTTGAGGGGCAACTCGTGATGTGTGCTATCACTCTGGACTTCCCTGGGATGTGCATTGCTATCAGAAAGCAGTTGGAATAAATCATGCATTGCCACACTCTGAGGGCTTCTCGGCACAAGGATAATGTACCAGTCTACTGCTATACTGTTTGCATTACAATTGCCCCTTAACGGAGAAAGTTTTGGAGTGCTTGCGATGCTAAAAACACTGCTCTCATTTCCTTTTGCATGCTTGAGTGATTTTTACTAGGACTGACATACTGTGTGTTGATAAAGAATTGACCACTGAGTTGCTAGCATCCATTGAGGAATCCTTATGTGGATTCTCACTAAAGGAACTAAAATTATGGCCACTGACATTGATTCTAGAGCTTGTAGAATAAAGTGTGCTGAAATTGTTGTACTGTAAATTATCTTTTTGATCGGGAATCTGATAGTCTGTGCTCTGTTACTGATACCATGTTGAAAACTGGTCCTATAAACTACAGTACCTGAGAAGGTTCTGAGATTTGCTGTAATTTATGGTAATTTCTAGAAAGAAGCAAGTTTGGCGTACCTGATCTCTCACTCTTATGAGTTGATGCCTGGTTGGGGTGAGTTGAAGCCTGGTTGGGGTGGTAATGAGCCAATCATCTAGACATGCAAAAAACACCCAGAATCCCTGCAGTCTCAAGTGAGCTGCTACCACTGCCATGTATGTGATGAACAGAATGGGGGCTGTGGTGAGGTCAAAGGCCACGGCTCTGAACTGGTAATGACTGGCTCCTAGTTGGAATCGTAAGTTATGTGACAGTACTCTTGAAGGTCTGTCATGCACATTGAATTGTCCTTGCCAAAAAAGGGCAAAATGGACTTAACTATGACCATCTGAAACTGTGTGTCAAACTGATCTGTTCAAGTTGCTGAAATCCAAAATGGGTCTCCAGTCACCTGTTTCCTTTGGCACTAAAAAAAAAAAAAAATCTTAACTAAGTTCTGGATTCTATCTGGTCTGGTGGGATCCCTTGGATAACTCTCTTTTCTAGCAGAGTTTGTATTTCTACTGCTGCTGTTTTCCTCTGAATGGTTGGAACACACAGAAGCTTGCATGAGGATGGAGGTGGAAGAGAAAAGGGAATTATAACCTCTGAAAATAATCTTCTGCACCCGTAAATCTTTTGTGATGTCTAGCCAGGATCTCTGGTGCAGAGATAAATGACCCCAAATGACCCAGAGGGGGGACAATTGGGCCTTTCAGAAGTGCAGGTAGGGTCTGTTAGAGAAAGAATACCTGGACTCTTGCTTCTGCGGGCCACCCCTGCCACGTGGGTGGCATCTTCCATTTGAGTCCCCCCCTGCCTTTGGGGGAACTATCCCCAAGGGGATCCTGGAAAGTACCCTGGGATTTTTTGAACCACATTTTTCATCCTCCCCATTGGTTAGTAGAGAAGGTTCTTTGAGGGGTCGAAAAACATACTCTTACTGCAAAGTGGGTCTGTCCATCCTGCTCACATCTGGGGTGTGTGTCCTTCACTTTGGGGCCAAACAAAAAGGTTCTGTCAAAAGGAGCAGTGACGAAAGAGGACATGAAGGGCTCTGCAATGTCACAAAACAGCATCCAGGCATGTGTCCTAATGGAAATACCTGAAACTGCAGCCCTTGGACTGTTGCATGAGAGAAAATCCTCATGGATGAATTTGAGACAGACTGAAGGGGTGCCAACTGTGAGGCCACAGAACCCTGAATCTCAGCAGTAGTGGTCCCAGAAAGGGATTCTGACAGTTACTTAATCAAGTCCCTCTGGATTCTTGTAAATTGTGCCAGGTAGTTCAGTGACCTGAGGCAAACGTTGCTGAAGCAAGGACATGCTTCCCACATCTGTCCAAAGCCCTAGACTCCCTGTTAGGGGGATGGACACTGGAACTCTGTTCTGCAAGTTCCTTCTTAGTGGCTACCACCACAACCATAGCATCTACAGGTACTACCTTACTTCAAAACTACCTTCCCTGCAGGTGGTGCCAGAATCTGACCCAGTTTCTTGGAGACAGGTTCAACTGAGGTAGGCTCCTTCCATGCCAAGTTAAGAGATCAAATCAATGAGCTCATCAGCAGGCGGAGTCACCAAGGAGGTAGATGGGCCAGATCCAAATGCCTCTAGGAATACAGATTCCTCTGGAAAAGGACTGCCAGAGGACTAACCACCCTTTTGCTTGATTTCTAGGATGCCTCCAAATAAGACGTCTTTGGGTGGTGATCTTGGGAATCCGTCCCTTTGTTGAAATCGCATTTTCAGTGATAGATCCCTGTGGGGAATCCAAGTGCCTCCTTTTCCCACTTTCACTTCTAAGTCACTTCTTTGGTGGGATGCTCTGGAGAAGTATCACAAGAGATGGCGATACCCTGCTGGGTAGCCTGGAGAGTTTGGGCTGTCTGTCCCTGTGGAGTCAAATGCTGAGGTTCAAGACACAAAGACACATGAGATCCTGAAGGAAGAACTTAAGGGGAAGAAACCGTCTGTCCTACCAAAGCAAAGAAAACTCTCTCCACCACCTCAAAAGCAGAACATTCCAGGGAGAAGGAAGCCGATGGAGCTGAGAAGCCACTCTTCTACCTCAACAGCTCCATCTGTCCCAAAGGCATTCCACCCTAGGTGGAGGTCTGAGCTGAAATGTCCAATTCTGAGGCTCTGAGGGGCAGAAACAGTTCCGACAACTTTGGAGTTGACTCCAACACCTTGGATCAAGCAGGGACACTATGGTTCTGAAAGCATCTGTCTCCAAACTTGTTGAAGCCAGAGCACTCAGAAATCCTTGGAGCCGAGGACAAAATTAAACTCAGATCTGACTGAGGCATTCTCGGCAAACTCAGATGCAAGGGCTTCGAAACAGACTGTTGGCACGGAGAAGGAGCCAATATTGGACAGGAAGAGCAAACCACGACTCCCTGACCCGAAGGGGTAGGAGCCAGGAGAACATCAATCAGTATCTGTGCCAAGCGAAATCTCATCATCTTATCCAAAGTGGCTTTGGTGATACTCCTGGAAGAATGAGAGGACGCTAAAGAAGGAGATTTTGAATTCCATATTTTCAAAAATGGAGATGGGAACCTACATGGCACTAGGTCAGTGGCTGGTGAACATCGAGTTCTTGGAAGAAGGCTTGGATATAATGTAGTAGCTTTAGGAGATCTGGAAAATAGCTTCCATACAAAAGCCTTTGGATCCATCTCATGCTTCTTCTAAGAAGGTTCTGTTTACAATGGAGTGGAAGATCCAGACAGTCCTAGGAACTTTTTTTGATGTCTCCTTAGAACTAGCTTTGGGGGACTGAGCCCCAGTAATTGCTTCTGAAATTACAGAAGGGAACAAATCTTTTAAAATTAACTTGTTCTTGTGATCTGCAATAGCTTGCGGGTTAAAATTCTTACATACAGAACAGTCTATGTTCAAGTGGTGTGGGCCCAGGCAATGCACACATAAATCATGTGTGTCTGAGAGAGGAAGCTTATGACCACATTTTCTACATTTCTTAAACGCTAAAGGGCTTTTTTCAGACATCTTTGAAAATAGAAAAAAAAGGAAAAAAAAAAAGAAGTTATATACTTACCACATTGTTCCATCTGTGTCGTCCATTTTCATTTTTCCTCAACTGATGGGTTTGGTTCCAATCCGACTCTGCCATTACTAAAGCTTGTGGTAACCAAAAAGCTCTCAAGCTCCTCCCTTACCATTTAATACACCAACTCTAAGCTACCTCTGATATTGTTTGCTGATCTTTTACAAGAAAAGGAATGCCTGACATATAAATATAGGAGACATAAAATTACATGTGCTCAATAAAGGAAAAATTATATCTGGAGTTCAATATAAAGGACAATGATATCCCTCTAACAGCTCATTCGTTCAGAAGTCTGTAAACAGAAAGGATGGGGGCTGGTGGGTAGGAGGTTGAGGAAGAATGAAAATGGACAACAAAGATAGAACATTATGGTAAGTACATAATTTCTTTAAATGATGTCAATTTTCATTCTATCCTCAACTGATGAGACTAATAGCTACCTATAATCCCGCGGGGACTCTAAGGAAAGATATTCCTGAGCACAGTTGAACCAAACGTTGCTCTACCTCTGGAGACCAGATCTATTTTTTATGAGTAATAAAAGTATGGTGAGTAGCTCAAGTTGCTGTTGCACATATGTTGTTCATGGATGCTCTGGACAGAAAAACTGAAGAAGTTGCCATGGACCTAGTTGAATGAGCTTATACTGGTTGTGATAAGGTAACACCCAATTTGCTGTAGTTAAATGAAATACAATCAGCCATCTGATTAAAGTTACTTTTGCGACTGGTTTATCCAATTTCAGTAATGCAAATAAAACAAACAATTGGTCTGTTTTTCTGATGTCTTTTGTTCTATGTAGATAAAAACACAATTGTCTGTGAACATCCAATAAATGTAACATGCATTCGCCCTTGTTTGCAAAATTAAGGAAAAATACTGCCAAATTAATGGACTGACACTACCATGGGAAGGAAGAATGCATTACTTTGTAGCATCACTCTATCCTTCTGAAAGGTTAAGTATGGAGATTTTGAAGACCAGGCTTGACTCTCTGAAATTCATCTGGCAGAGGTAATGGCTACTAGAAAAACAGTTTTCCGAGTAAGATACTCAAGGTCACATTTAGCTGCCGGTTCAAAGGGGGAATGTATTAGAGCTTGCAGTACCAAACTGAGATCCCACTGCGGACCGGGGTCCTTAAATGGATGTCTCAAAAGTAGAGTGCCTTGCAAGAAGGTTCTGTTTAATTTTTGACAGGCTACTGAAGAATCTTGAAATCCAATGTGAAATTTTGATATTGCTGCTAACTGAACTTTGATGGTTGAGAAACTAGCCCCTTATTTAAAAAGTATGCTTAAAAATTTGAGTATGCTATGTACTGGGGCTGAAAAAGGATTTACATGATTTTGTTGTGTCCAGTAAACAAATATTTTTCATTTACTTGTATAGAATTTTCATGTTGAAGGTTTATGGGAAGATAAAAGTATATGTCAGACAGGGAAAGAGAGCATTGATTGCCTGATGATTAATGGAACTGGAGGAACCAGGCTCTCAGCCTGAGGTTTGAGATGATCAGATGGATCATGCCAGTCATGTGAGACAAGAGGTCTGGAGCCAGATGCAGAATCCAAAGTTGGTGAAGTAAGTGAGGCCAAAGGAAAGGAAAACAAATCTGTCGAGGCCAGTATGGTGCAATGAGGATGACTTTGCTCTTCAACCTGACAGCTTTCTGTAGAAATTTTGGAATTAATGAGATTGGTGGGTATGCATAAAGTAGACCAGGGGGCCAATCATGTAGTACAGCATACCTTGGTGAGTCTCCCTAGGGAATATAAGGGCAAAGTAGCTGCTGCATTTGTTGTTTAAGGGAGAAGCAAAAAGACTGCAGCAAGACTGGCCCATTCAATGAAAAAACATTTCCATCACATTCTTGTTCACAGATCACTCGTGAGGTAGAAGAATGGACCTGTTCAATTTTGTTGCTATCACACAGGACTTCCCCAGAATGTGCATTGCTATGAGAAAGTGGTTGGATGAGATCACCCATTGCCACACTATGAGTGCTTCTCAACAAAAGGGGTATGATCTGGTCCCTCCTTGTTTGCTGATGTACCAAACTATGACATATTGTCCATCTGAATTGCAATCATCCCCGAAGGGAGAGCATCTTGGAAGGCCTGCAACCCTAAAAGCACTGCTCTCATCTCTAGGACATCAATATGCAAAGTTGACCTCTTTGGAAGACCAAATGCCTTGGACTGTTTTCCCCAGAAAATTCCCCCACATCCACCCCAACTAGGAAGTGTCAGTGGTCACTATGGCTTTGGGCTGCGGGAGGATGAATGGATGGCCTTGTAGAACCTGATCTTGAATCCACTATCCTAGATCTCTCTTACATGTCTGAGTGAACTGTATTTAGGTTGACATGTATTGGTAAAGTATCGACCACTGAGTTTCTAGCATCCATTAGGGAATCCTCATATCAAATCTGGCTAAAGGTACTAGTTATTGCCGCTGACATGGATCCTAGTGCTCGAAGGACCAAGCAGCCTGGAATCTTGGTACGGCACATTAGTTTTTTGACCTGTGATCTTATACTCTGTACTCATGAGGGAGGCAGTGAAGCAGTCATTGACTTTGTGTTGAAAACTGCTCATATGAATTCCAAATTTTGAGTTGGTTCCAGATGAGACGGTTATTCCCAGACGAGAACAAGTCTGGAGAACCTGATTTCTTGCCATTATCAACTGATTCGTGGTTGGGGTGTTAATGAGCCATTCATCTGGATATCGAAACACCAAGAATCCCTGCAGTCTCAAGTGTGCTGCTACTAATGCCACACACTTGGTGAACACCCTGGGGGCTGTGGAAAGACCAAAGCGCAAAACTCTGAACAGGTAGTGACCGGCTCCCAGTTGAAAGCTTAAGTATCTTCTGGATCGTCTGTTCATCTTTATGTGATAGTACGCATACTTAAAGTTTATCAAGCACATCCAGTCATCATTGCCCAGAAAAGGGGAAAATGGACTGAACCATGACCATTCGAATCTTGATATGTCGAACTAACTTGTTTAAGTTGCTGAGATCAAAAATTGGCCACCAGTCTTCTGTTTTCTTTGACTCTAAAAAGAACCTTGAGTAAATTCCAGATTCAATTTGGTGTGGTGGGACCACTTTGGATGAGACTTTTCTCTAGCAGCTTTTGTATTTGAATTGCTGTTTCTTTCCTCTGACTGGGTGGAACATCAGGGATTTTCCCTTGAGATTGGAGGTAGAAGGGAAAAGTGTATTGTATAGCTTCTGGATATAATCCTCTGCACCCAAAAATATTTTATGTCTAGCCAGGTTCTCTGGTGCAGGGATAACCGACCCCTGATTGCCTCCAGATGTGGGAAATTGAGCCTCCTTTCATCAGCACTGGTAGGGTCTGTCCAAAAAAGAATCTATGGACCCCTGGTTTTGTGGGACTCCTCTGCCATGGGGGTGGTGTCAACCAGTAGAGTTTATCCCTCTGCCCCTGGGGGATGTTCCTCCAAGTGTGTCCTGGAAAGGACCCTGGAATTTCGTGAACTACATCTGTTGACCACCTCGTTGATTTTTTTAAAAGGATCTCTGAGGGGTCAAAAAACATATTCCTACTGCAGACAGGTTCTTTCCATCCTTCTCACACCTGGGTAAGGTTTCTTTTACTGTGGGACTAAACAAGGAAGTGCCGTCCAAGGGAGCATTGATGAACAATGACTTGAAGGGCTCTGTAAAATCACATAAGCACATCCAGGCATGTCTCCTGATGGAAATGCCTGAACCCCGCTGCCCTTGAGGTTCCTTCAGGTATATGCAAAATAAGCCTTATGGATGAGTTCAAAATAGATTGCAGGGTGGCCAACTGAGAAGTCACAGATGCTTGGACCTCTGCAGAAACAGATCCCAAGAGGATCAAGAGAACAAAATCCCTTTCTAACCTAGTAAAATGTGCCAGATAATTCAGCAACCTTAGGGCAAAGGTGGCTGAAGTATAGGCATGCTTCCAAACCTGTCTGCTGCCCTAAACTACCTATTATGGGGATGAACAGTGGAACTCTGCTCAGCAAGTTCCATTTAGGTGTAAACTTGAGGAACTTGAATTAGCCCGGCAGGTGAGTTTGAATGCTTACACCTTCCCGGGGCTGAACGACTCTTGTTCGATCAGTAGTGTTTTGAAACTAAACAGTCTAACAGGTGACTTAATGTAAAGGTGTTGTATCAACAACACATTTCTACTAGGTGCATCCACATTAACCTCTAATATTCAATTGTTTAGGAGTCTCAACTTATTCATACAAAAATATGTATACATCTATATTCATATTTAGTGTTAGTTGTTTAATATATGCAGTTATGTACTTTTTACTAGTTCTTCGTTTTTTAACATTTTTAGGTTACAACTAGTTACTGTTCTTTTAACATGATTGGTGCAATTAGTGATTGTTAATTGTATTTGTTCCATATATAAGGAACTTTTTATTGGTCTTAATTGTTTCTGAAGAAGTCAGCTGCTGGGCTGACGAAAAGAGCTTCAACTTGTTATTAAAATTTCTATTGTGCTTTAACTGCATACTTGCTTCCACTCCTGTTTTTTGTTTTATCGGTTGTTTTGCCAGTTTGTTTCAAGTATCCATTTAGGTGTACACTGCCATGACCACGACATCCACAAGCACCCTTTTAGCACAAAACTCTTTCCCTGAAGGTGGTGCCAGAATCTTGTCTGGTCTTCTGTGTATGGGTTCAAATGTGTCAGGCTCTTTCCACGCCCACCAACAGACCAAATCAATGACCTCATTGGCCTCCAGGAATACTGACTCCTCAGATAAATGGTTGCTGAGGGTCCAACCACCTCTCTGTTTTAGGATATCAAGGAGGTCTCCAAATGTGACGTATTCTGGAAGTGATCATGGGGACCCTTCACCCTCATCAAAGTCCATATCCTCCATGAATGACTCTTGTGTAGAGTCCAAGATCTTCCTCTTGCACTTCTTCTTCCCAGGGACCTCTTCAGTGGGATCACAGAATCATAAGAGGTTACTAGGCTAATGAACCCAGGTCCCTTACAAGCCTAGCCAAGTTCAACCCATGCTACCAAGGGTGTATTGTTCAAGCAGACACTAAAATCAGCACCTATTTCCCCTGTCCAAGAGCGACACAGGTGGAAGCCCTAGAGTGAATTTCTAATTGCCCATCCAATCATTCAAATACACTTAAATAGGGCCAACAAAGGGCTTTAACATGAATAAGAAGCTTGTTCCAAAGAGGGGGCAACCTCTGTGAGACAAATCTGTCTCTCCAGCAAGTTCTGTTGATGTCATATATCAGATTAAGATCCTTTGTGCGTATGACCCATGTGCCATTTGACTTGCGAATGTGCAGCATTTCCATTAAAGCTGGGGCACAGATCGCCTCTGAGGAGTCTGTTCGACAAAGAGTAACGTGACAATGACTTCAGTCTGTCCTCACAAGACAGATCTTGAGGACTCTGAATTTTCTTTGTAAAGAACATTTGTGGTCTCCAACTGCTACAGGTGTTCGGAAAGAACATACCAAAGGGAGTATTGTACTCTATCATTGGCCTGATGAGGGAAGAGTACATGGGGGTTATACCCTCTTTTTGTCTGCAGGCAATGCCCTTACTTATGAGCAATATAAAATGCCCTTCTTACCACTGTGGAGACTTGGCGATCAAAATTAAGCTTGCTGTTGACCTCTAAGCCCGGATCTCTCACTACGTTGTGTGCTTAGTGTATTCCTATAGATGTGGTAGTTTGCAGGATCACCACCCTTGCCAAAGGGAAAGATAATGCATTTTTTTTGCATTAAGATAAGGACAGTTATTTGTCTATGTAAGACTTTCTTGCAGGATGTTGACACTGCTAGGGTTTCAATGATCGCTCCCAGTTTGCAGCCATCAGCAACCTTTGTCAGCCATACTCCTTTAGTTTTACCCTGTACTTCAGAGAAGTAGATTCTGAACAGTAGGAGACCAAGAATTGATCCATGTGGAACACCGCTGGTTACGGGTCTGCCAGAGGAGGTGGTGTCCCCTTCACACCCCACGCTGAGCTCCTCTACTAGCGTTCTGCTGGTGTACTCTGCCATTACAGGAATATACCTTCAATGCGGACTTGTGCTTAGCAGGTTCAAAGCCCCCTGCATATTGCATGGCATCTGTCCTCACCTCATTCCTGCTGCTCCAAACTGTTATCCAGCAATCCTCTTGGATAAATGAATCGGCTCTGCAACTCCCTTATCAGCCGCTGGATAAGCTGTTCTCCCCAGCCTATCTGCTTCAATTTAACAACATATGTTCTTTTTCTGTATATATTTCAATATTGTAATCCCCTAACTGGCTACATCCACACCATCAGAACTCACTCTTCTCCATAAGTGCTCTTCCTCTACCTTCTTAGCCTTACTTTATCAACTAGCTCGACCATATATCAGTAGTCCTTGTTGGACTACTCACTCAACCTGGGCATCCCCTATCTTACTCTCTCCATTTCACTTCGCTACTTCCCACCCGACTTTTTTCCTCTACACACACTACTCACATGGAACAGTCTCTTTCCTTTTACTGTTCTCCTGAATTCTTCCTACCTTTGTTGCCCTCCCTTTCTGCACCCTCACTCTTCCACTTAAATCTACACTGTCCAATACTTCTCCCTCCCCATCCCTTACATCTCTTTCTTCTGCTCCTATTGCTGTCTTTCCTCTTTTAACTCTAAATAACGTACCTGCATTCTCCTGTAGTATTGCTGGCTCTGCTCTTCACTGATTGTTTTTCTTTGCTAAGTACTCCGGACTCGGGTGTAGTCCCGCTCCATTACAGCTCACTCTGCTCCCCTATCCTACCCTTTCCCACCCACCCCTGCTTACTCTAGATTTATACTCTAAGCTCTCCCCTAAGGACCTCTCTCACACCGCCAGTCTACCAATCACAGCATCCTCTGCTCTAATCACTAATATCTCACCCAACCCAAATTATCTTATCAACACACTTCTGCTCCAATCTCTGACACCCCCCACCCTCAGCAATTTCAATTCCCTTATCTCATACTCCCTCTCCACCTCTCTAATCTCCACAGTTAACCTCTCACCCGACACCTAACCTGTCACCTACTCTCCCTTACTCTCCTATCCCTCTTAAATTATCTACTAAGCCCAGTCTCCTAGCAACCTTGCCCTTCTCCTACACAGCTTTAATAACATGCAACTGCAATTCCTTCTACCACCCATCTTGTTCATCCTCTCCTGGCTATTTTCAGATCACTCTAACCTTCACTACCCTCCTCCATCCTCCACTCTCTCCCACATAACATCCACCTCCAACAAATAGCTCACCTTCCCTCGTTCTTCCTCTCTCTATAATACTGTGTTTATTCATTATCACAAACTCTATAATCTCACACTCTCCCCCTCTAAACAAAAATTTAAACATATTACCTACCACTTTCTTTTTCACTAAACCTGCTGTACCCCCTATCACTCTCCTACCAGATGTGGACATCCACCCCAACCCTGGTCCACCCACTCCATCCAACCCTACTAACTCTACCTCAATAAACAGACACCAACTCCCAATCTCCAAATCAAAACTCCTGTCCATCTACTCTATAAACATGCAAAGTCTCAAATAAAATTACAGAGTTACATGCTTGGATTGCCAACTATTCTCCCAACACCTTAGCCCTAACAGAAACTTGGCTCCAACCATATATTACAAATTCAGAAATCCTTCCCCCACCACATGACATATTTTGGCAAGACATACTATCCAAAAATGGTCGGCGGCAGCTATCTTGTACTCAGAACATCTTATCCTTACCCTCCCTCTCACCCTCTCCCCCAATTTCTCACCCGCAGAACTCATCTTCCTCAACTGCCACCTTAACCCCACAAAAAAATTGCAATTGCATCCATCTATATCCCTCCTGGTAATAATATTCCAGTACCTGAATCTATCTTATCTTGGACTTCCCAGAATCTATCATACGAAACAATACTATTTGCAGATGACTGGAACAAACACTCCTCCTAGTCTTAGTATTAACCTGTTTGGGTTCAGCCAATTGATTTCTACTCCCACCCGCATCAACAAAAACTCCAGCTCAATACTAGACTGAATCTTACTCTCCAATCCTAATCATGACCATAATCCCACTACTCTACCTGACTCTAAGTGATCACCTCCCAATCTCCATACAGAGAATACCACCCCATAACCCTAAAACCAATCTTTATAGAGACTGCTGTAACCTCTCAAATTTCAATGCAGAAAAGTTCAACCATCTACTCTCTCTCTCTCATAGACTGGTCCAACCTGTTCAGCACTCCCCTAAACAAAGCTGTTCTTGAATTCAATATTACTTTTCTAAACATCTTAAATTGTCTCACTCCCATAAGGAAAATTAGGATCACATCTAATCCTGTACCCTGGCTCTCCAAACATAACCTCTCCACCATGAAACTCATAGACTCCACCTGGAAACAATGGTCAAAGTGTAAATCTCCCTCTCTCTTCCTCAAATCTAAAGAACTAAGAAACCTTATTAAAAACACTCATTGTCCAGGACAAGAAAAATTTCTACCTAGAGGCTCAATCTACCCACACTTCTAACCTTTAAAAATTTTTGGCACTCTATATATAATATTCTCCACCCAGGAAAACCTTCTACCCCAACCCCTTCCCTGATAAAACTCATACAGAAATAGCCTCCCTACTAAACAACTTCTTCATAGACTCAATCTGCAAACTAACCCCTCCAGACACCAACCATTCTCAATCCCCCACCCCTTCTACCACCATCCCCCACTCCACCTTCTCCCTGAAACCTGTTCCCACAGCCTATATAAAAGCTCTTTTGCTGAAGCCTCTTTCGGCAATCTACCCCCCCCCCAAATTTCTCAAACTTGCACCCAATACCATAGCTTATCTAGTATCTATCCTTATAAACTGTTCCATAAAAGAATCCTTAGTCCCAGACATCTGGAAATCCTTCTATACAACTCCACTTCATAAAGGAGGTAACTCCACCGACCCAGCTAATTTCCACCCTATAGCAATCCTCTCACCTCTTTCAAAAATACTAGAAAAATGCACTTACACCCAGCTTCTCAAACACTTACTCCAAGAAAATCTCCTCACCACCCTCTCAGTATGGATTTAGGCCCCATCATAGCACCTCCATTGCCCTTCTTTCCTTTACACAGACCATAGCCAAGGCTAGAGATGACAACAGATTAGAAGTTATGTACTCACCATAACGTTCCATCTGAGTAGGTGGATTCATTTGTCTGCAACCTGTGGGTTATGGATCCAATATCGGATCTGAACCGGCATGGTTTATCCAGCTATGGATCAGAGCTCCTAGCTCCTCCCCTCTCCCATAATGCCCTGCTCTCCCTACATGACCTCAGATCGAGTTTGCCCTGTATCAAATACCCTAGCAAAGGGTAACACATTCTATGCAGGAAACTGACAAGGCCAGGGGGATAGGAGGGCGGGATGGTTGCAGACAAATGAATCCACCTACTCAGATGGAACGTTATGGTGAGTACATAACTTCTAAATCTGAAGTAGGAGATTCATTTGTCAGCAACCTGTGGGACAGAGTCCCCAGCTACCTGAGTCTTGGGCAGCCGTCATGGAAGGATATTCCGGAGCACAGCGGAGCCAAAGGATGCTCTACCTCTAGACGTGATATCCAGCTTGTAATGAGAAATAAAGGTATGAGATGAAGCCCAAGTGGCTGCTGAACAAATGTCATCCAGAGGAATCCTAGCCTTAAAGGCCGCTGAGGTAGAAACAGACCGGGTTGAATGAGCATGGACTCCGTCCGGTGCGGACCTCCCGGAAGCTTGGTAAGCTAATAGAATACACTGGGAAATCCAGCGTGACAAGGAGACTTTGGAAATTGGTTTACCCATACTGAATTTGGCAAAGGAAATGAACAATTGGTCGGATTGCCTGTGACCAGTTGTCCTGTTAAGATAAAAACGAAGCTGCCTGTGAACATCCAATGAATGCAGCTTGTACTCGCCTTTGTTCTGATATTTAGGAAAGAAAACAGGGAGGTTGATGGACTGATTAATGTTTGCTTCCGAAGCTACCTTTGAAAGAAAAGAGGGATTGATCCTGAGGTACACGCGGTCCGGATGGAAGATCAAGTAAGGCGGCTTCATGGACAGGGCTTGAAGTTCCGAAACTCTTTTGGCTGAAGTAATGGCTACTAAAAATGCAGTCTTAAGAGATAAGAATTTTAGATGCACTGTGGCCGCAGGCTCGAAGGGGGGAGCGGTCAAGGCCTGAAGAACCAAGGAAAGATCCCATGGCGGAACTGCCTGCTTGACAGGGGGTCTAAGCAGAAAGGTGCCTTTTAGGAAGATTTTACATAATTTAGCAGACATAAGAGGCCCAGAGTCATGACCAACATGATAATGAGAAATGGCCTCTAGCTGAACTTTGACCGTGGAACTACTGGTGCCATCATTAAAAAGAGTGGTAAGGAAGTCTAGCACCAAAGGAAGGGGAACCGTGAAGGGATCTAGACCCTGCCACTCCGCCCAAATGGAGAATCGCTTCCATTTACTGCAGTAAATTTTTCTGGTAGAGGGTTTATGAGCCGCTACCAGAATGGCCTTAACGGGAGATGACATACCGGGAGTCCTGATTAGGAGTGGAACTGGAGCAGCCAAGCAGTCAGCTTCAAGTTGTCCAGGTTCGGAGTTGGTAGGTTCGATGGGTATGATATCAGATCCGGAATGGGATCTAGAATCCAAGGTGGATTCACTGAGTGAGACCTTAGGTAAGGGAACCAGATCTGCCGGGGCCAGAATGGGGCTATGAGGATCATTCTGCACCCCAACCGAGAGGCTTTCTGAAGAACCTGGAGTATCAGAGGCAAAGGGGGGTATGCGTAAAGAAGACCGGGAGGCCAAGCATGCACCAGAGCGTCTCTCGGGAAATCCCCTGGAGGAGGGATTAGAGCGAAAAAACTGTTGCACTTGGTGTTTAAGGGAGAAGCAAAGAGATCGCAACAAGGAGTCCCCCAGTGTGCAAAGATACGTTTCGCTACTTGAGCATTGAGAGACCACTCGTATGGGGAGAGAATGGTGCGACTGAGCTTGTCCGCAAGGATGTTGGACCGACCCGGAATATGCGTTGCGATGAGAAAGCGGTTGGTGGAGATCGCCCATTCCCACACTCTCATGGCTTCTCGACATAAAGGGTAAGACCTGGTTCCCCCCTGTTTGTTGATGTACCAGACCACCGACATGTTGTCTGACTGAATCGCAATTGTTCCCAGGGGAAGAAAGGCTTGAAGTGCTTGCAACGCCAAGAGCACCGCTCTCATCTCCAGAACACTGATATGCAGGGAGGTCTCTGAGTCGTTCCACGTGCCTTGGACCGTCCGGCCCGCAAAATGCCCCCCCCACCCAAGGCAGGAGGTGTCCGTGGTCACTGTGGCGAGAGGGGGAGATGCACAAAAGGGGCGGCCTCTGTGGAGATCCTGGGAATGGAGCCACCACAACAGAGACCACTTGCAAGCCTTGCTGATTGCAATGGGGTGATGTAGGGGGAGAGAAAGATATGACCATTGTACTTGAAGTGTCCACTGAAGAACCCGCATGTTCAAGCGGGCGAGTGGGAGAAGAGAAATCGCTGCCGCCATGGACCCTAGTGCCCTCAGGACCAATTCCACCGAAACTGAGCTGGAGTGGAGGATGGCCCGCACCTGGAGTCGCAGATTCTGAACTCTGTCGGTTGTGAGAAAGGCTCTTAACCTCCTGGTGTCTAACCTGGCACCTACGAATTCTATCAACTGAGTAGGGGCCAGGTTTGACTTTCCTACGTTTATCGTGATGCCTAGGCAGGGAGCTAGATGAAGAAAGGAGTCTCTTGCCAAGGATAGTAGATGCCTTGTTGGGGCGGTGAGAAGCCAGTCGTCCAGGTACGGAAAGACCTGCAACCCCTGAAGCCTCAAGTGGGCCGCAACCACTGCTAACACTTTGGTGAACACCCTGGGGGCTGTGGTGAGACCAAAGGGAAGGACCCTGAACTGGTAGTGACTGGCTCCCAGCTGGAAGTGAAGAAACCTCCTGGATCGTCTGTCCATTAGTATGTGGTAGTACACATCCTTGAGGTCTATAGAGCACATCCAGTGATTCTCTCCCAGAAGGGGGAGGATGGACTGCAAAGTGACCATCCGGAACTTCTCCTTGGGAACTGCCAGGTTTAATAGGGACAGGTCTAAAATTGGTCTTAGGTCCCCCGTCTTTTTTGGCACTAAAAAGAACCTGGAGTAGAACCCTGATCCGATCTGGTCTGGGGGGGGTGGGCTGGATGGCTCTTTTCCTCAGCAAATGGCCAATTTCTGCTGAAGCGGCCTTCCTTTGATCTGGTGGAACATCAGGGAGGGATTTTAGCTTTGGGACGTGAAGAAAAGGGATTTTGTATCCTCTGGATATAATGCGGAGGACCCAGCGGTCTGATGTTAAGGACTCCCATGCCGCTAGGTGCTCCGAGAAACGTCCCCCGACTGCCTCCAGAGTGGAGCAGTCGGGCAACCCCTCAGGGTTGCTGCGCGGGCCATTCAGAGAAAGGTTCTCTGGACCCGAAATTCCTGGGAGCCCCTCTGCCCCTGAGGCGACATCCTCCCTGTCCTCCTCTGCCACAGAAGGATTGGTTGTCTGGAGCAGGTTGGGATTGTTGCGACTACCGGAACCACATCATCTTCTGGCCCTTTTGGTTCCTAGAGTAGGACCTCTGGGGCACAGAGCAGCGGACTCCAATGGCAGACAGCATCTTCCCGTCCTTCTCGCTCTGGACCAAGGTGTCGCGAACTGTCTTGCCAAAAAGGGCAGAACCATCAAAGGGGGCGCTCGCGAATGACGCCTTGAAGGGCTCCGTGAAATCGCAATGGCGGAGCCAGGCCTGGCGTCTCATGACTAGGCCTACTCCTGCAGCTCTAGCGGCTCCCTCAGTAGCATGGGAAAGCAACCGCATAGAGGTATTGGTCACAGAACGAAGAGTGGCCATACGGGTGGAGTGCAAAAGTTTGTCCTCCTCCGACATGGACTCTGGGGGGGAATGCAGCGTATTCCTTGATAAGATCGCGCTGCATCCTAATAACATGTGCCAGATAGTTGAGCGCCCTCACTGAGAAGGTCGCTGAACTAAACATTCGCTTCCCCAAGCGGTCCATCATCCGAGACTCCTTGCTCGGGGGATGAACTGAGGGACTCTCCTGAGCGAGTTCCCTCTTAGTGGCTGCTGCCGTCAACATGGCATCTACCGGGGGTCCCTTGCTCCAGTGGGCACGGTCAGCAGGGGGGCTAAGAATCCTGTCCGGCCTCTTGGGGATTGGCTCCACGGTGTCCGGTTCCTTCCACGCCCTGGTGGTAATGAGGTCCACCAGGGGGTCGGCAGGAGGGGACACCCAAGAGGTAGATGGGCCCGCTTCAAATGCCTCCAAGAACACGGATTCGTCCGAGGAAGACTTTGGGGCAGACCACCCACCTCTTATGAGAAGCATTTCCATGATGTCTCCAAAGGAGACATCCTTGGGGGGTGATCTTGGGGAGCCTTCCCCTTCCTCCAAGTCCGTGTCTTCAGTTAAAGACTCGGGGGAGTCTATGTGCCTCCTTTTACACGTGTGCTTGCGAGGTGCTGAGCCCTCGCAAGCAGTGTCTAGTTCCAAAGGAACTGCTTGGGGCATTGAAACGGGCTGTCCCAGTGGCCGGGTGATGGAAGCCTGACCCAGAGCAGATGGAGTACGGGACGGAGCCGAAGCAAGTGCCGGGGGTCCGGAAGCCCTCAACAGAGCCCTCTCCACTACATCAAAAGCCGAAGGGGAGCCAGCCTCGACCAAAGGATCCGGACAGTCAGCTCCCCCTCGGATCCAAGGAGTGGATCGGAGCTGGCGCCGAGCCCCTCAGATCCGAGGGACCAGTGCGCTCCGACACGGATGGCGCAGAAGCACACTGAGTCCCTCGGATCCGAAGCTCGGAGCAAGGCTCCGAGAGGTCGGATCCGAAACACTCGAGGGCAGGGTCGGATCCGAAGTACCTAGTACTGTCGGCGCCGACCCACCCCCGGCTCCGAAGCTGCCCGGCTCCAAACGCTCCGAGCCCGGGTAGTGGGTCGGAGAAGGAGCTATGGGCTTGAAAAATGGGATCGAGCTCCCCCCCGGGGGGGGGGGAGGCAGGAGCACTCCCATCTGCATCTGGGCCTGGATGAACCTTTGCATCATCCGGTCCAGATCAGCATCGGAGAGACTATAGGTAGACCTCGATGAGGCTACCGAGGCAGGCCTAGAGTACCGCCTCGATAGCCTCGAAGGAGGTCGGGTCTCCTCCTCCTCAGGCCCCGGTGAAAAGGATGGGGACCGGAGCCGAGAAGGAGGAGAGCCAGCAGCCAAAGAGGCCGAAGGAGAAGCCCGCTTAGCCGGCGGGGCCGAGACGGAGGACTCGGCCCACCGCTTATGGTGCTTCTCTCTCCGGTCCTTCTTCCTGGCTTCCCTCTCCTCCGAACCCGTAGAGGGAGTTTGAATCCCGGGAGGAGGAGGGGGAGCAGGTAAGTCAGCAACCGCCGAAGCGGTAACTACCAACGGGGCGGAGGCCGAAACCGAGTCCGGGGGCAAAAGTCCCGCCAAGACCAGCTTCGACCTCTGCTCCTTCAATGCCCTGGGGTTGAACCCTGCACAGATTGAACATCCAGAGGTGAGGTGTTCAACCCCAAGGCATCGAACGCACCGAGTGTGGCCATCAGCAGGGAATAGCTTATGGCCACACTCGGAGCATTTTGAGAAAATTGCCTTTGGGGCCTCAGACATACTATATATATATATATATATATATATATATATATATATATATATATATATATATATATATATATATATATATTTTTTTTTTTTTTTTTTAAGAAAAAATAAACTAACACACACACACTAAAGGCCCCAAAGAAACACACACTCACACTAGCTACGCGCCAGAGAGGGGAGGGTACACAAAATTAAGTTAACTTAACTCAAAAATAATATATATAGAAGGGGACCCTAACACTCACACAGTTAAAGTATTTTCAAGTAATAAAAACCCTTTTAAAGTACTACAAAACCACTTAGCTTTTGGAGCTCGAAATCTAGGCTGTCACCATGAACGCGGCAAACTAGATCTGACGTCATGTAGGGAGAGCAGGGCATTATGGGAGAGGGGAGGAGCTAGGAGCTCGGATCCATAGATGGATAAACCATGCCGGTTCGGATCCGATATCGGATCCATAACCCACAGGTTGCTGACAAATGAATCTCCTACTTCAGATCTGGTGTCATGCTTATTCCTTGACCTAAGGCATATGACACTGTCTCCCACCCTAAGCTTCTTAAATTAATTAACCAAACTCAACCTCTCTGCATGCACTAACTGGTTCTCTAGCTATCTTACTAACAGACAGCAATCTGTTAGATGGCTGTTCTCCTGCTCTCCCTTCTTACCTGTTAACACAGGTGTTCCCCGAGGTTGCATCCTAGGCCCCCTTCCCTTTAATATTTTTATTAATAATCTTAACTCCGCTTGCTGCACATCTACTCTAATCCAATACGCAGACAACTGTACTCATCACCCTCTTTGACAACCCTACTGACCTCCAACTCCCTGACACAAACCTCATTTAACTCATTACATCAGAGTGAAGCCTCCAGGTGCATCTGTAGTTAACTCCTACTGACATCTCTAAGCATTAAATATTGCTTGTTCATATTTGCATCAATTATTCCAAAACCATGCTATGTACAAGGTTTTAAAAAAATTCATCTTAAAGCTTACACAATGACAAACTCAACTGCATTAATATTTGACCTCTGTCTAGTGCAGGTAAATAGATATGAACTGTTGATGTTGATTTTATGATATTACTTTATATACATATAATTTTAAATTTTTCTTAACATCTCAACAACCAACTAACACAGAACTCCTTAGCCTCATATGAAAGCTCTCAGTTAGATGAATAAAATGTTGCTGGCAGTATGTGTGTAACTTGAGTGGTTGCGGAGATATTTTAAGATGTTTATAAAATATTACAAATGTTATAGTTACGGTGCTTATTGTGACTTATAAAATTCAGTTTAAGACCTAGAACCTAAAGAAAACTACCACTACAAAAACAGTCTGTGCTGAAGGGTTTGCCATTGATATTTGTTTCATAACTCCAATGGTTCCAGAGATACAAACATTTGTTTGAAATGTAAGGACATAACTTGAGTCTGTCAAAAGGCTTAGGCTCTGCCCATTGGAAGATACAGTGCAAACGTCCTGAGCTCCACTGGAGTGAATGAGTTACCACCAATGAATACTGGCTAATCAATAATCAACTTATCCTTACCCCCCCCCCCCCAAAATAAACAAGCTACTCTTCTTCTTTCCAAAATCTATGGCCAATCTTAGGACATCCTTCACTATCTCTTCATGCAGACTCTCACACCAAACTTCTGGGGGTCATTACTGACGATCAACGGAAATTTGACATTTAAATACAACAGTCCATAGAAGTGACCAATCCAAAACTATGTCTGTTGTACAGAAACAAAAAAATCTTACCTATTACCTGTAGGACCTCTGTTGCCTTATCTCTGCCTCCCCTATTTGTATCCACCTCCAAGCAAACATACAACCAGAGCTAGATTTGCCTGCAACCTTCCATACAAATCCCACCATTCACTTGTCCTCAAACAACTGCAATGGCTTGAATTCCCTCAACTTCTACGATCACAGCTTCAAATGACACATTATTTACAAATCCCTATCAACCCTCTTATCCCCTTACAAACCCTCTCGATCCCTCTGCAGCACTGACCAAAACCTACTGGACATCTACAGACCCAATAAAACTATAAGCAAATTTCTTTATAGATGCTCAATGTCTCAAACTTGGAAAACCTCCCTAATTATCTACACTCTATCCACTCTCCCACTATTTTCAAAAGAGAAACAAAGAGCTACCTGGCCAACTCTCCCACTTGTACCTGTCACATCCCCACCTAACTACAACCCACCCAACTTCTTTAGATCACAATTTTATCGCTGCTTTTACATTCAATTGTTAATTTGTTGACTGTCCTTATTGAATGACTTCATGATTTTTTGTGCATCATTCTCTTATATGTCATAAATGTATGTACTGTATACCCTAATGATACGCAAATATATTCTCAAATGATTGCTGAATTGCTATAATTTTTTTAACTTGTTTTCTTTATCTGGAGCTTTTCTCCTTGGGTCTCCACTGAAAATGGGCCACCAGTCCAGTGGACCAACCCGGTTAACAAAAGACAAATAAATAAATAAAAAAATAAATAAATATGTGAGTTCTATCAGTGAGCCAGTTTGCAACCCACTTGACAATATATACGTTGATATCCAGTTTTTTTAATTTCTCCAAGTCTTTTGGGTTTATAATACCATGATAGGAATGGGCCCCATTCCTAAGTCAAAGTATAATTAAAGTTCATAAAATTAGTATTGTTTCAGTCTTTGATGTCAGCCAGAAGTGCTCTTCGCAGCACCCGCAATGTGCCCAGCAATGACGACTCCTGCAATTCGTAGGGAGTTACATGTATCAGTAGCATATCTAAATATGATTGTATATTCTTATATTCTTTTTTCTAAGACTCGTTTCTCCTGCTACTACTGGAACTGTCTGAGTATCTCTCTTCCACACTGCTCTCACTTCTGCCCACAAATCTTGATATTTTATGACTTTGTCTCTCTCTGTATGCAAGACACTGTAGTCAGTGGGTGTAGCAATTTCAATGATCAACTCTACTTTTGTCTTCTTTTCATGGACCACTATACCTGGTTTTCTCACATCTATCTTTTGAACTGCTGGCAATGGGTGATCTCATGTGATGTACGCTTCATCATTTTCTATGATGCTTTGTGGCTCATGTTTTCAGTGTTTTTCAACTACTTCAGTATTATGATGTTTGCACATTCCCCAGTGTAACAGTCCTGCCACATTATTATGCCTTTCAGTATACAGTCTTTCTGCCATTAGTATGTCACAACCAGCAACAAGGTGTGCAACTGTTTCCAATTTTGTTTTGCAGGACTACAGGACTTGAAGTTGTCAGGTCAGACTGCTTAATTGTTGAATCCAATATAGTTGGATCCATTGCTTTCTTCCTTCTCGGATCACAGGGAGAAGAACTTTGAGACCTTCTTGGATCTAACATTAATCTTCTTCTAGATGACTCCAAAGCTGGCGTGGATGGCTTTGGAGACAAAAGCTTCGTCTCTTTAGCTTTATACTTTTGGGTGATTGAGCCCCAGATATTGCCTCTCCAAAGGAAGATGGTAATAAACTTTTCAATTGTAACTTATTTTTTTTCTTTAAAATAAAGCTCTAGGGTTGAAACCATGGGATACAGAACAATCCTCTTGAATATGTTGTGGCCCTAGGCCACGGGTTCCCAAAGTGTGCACCGTGGCACCCTGGGGAACTGTGGCTTCCTTACAGGGGTGCCGCGAACTAGTAAGCTTAGCCACAAAATAAACCACAAAATAATAAGCTTAGTTACTAAGCTTATTAGTTCGTGGCTTATTTTGTGGCCGCTAGACAGTTAACTTTACAGCCATTCAGTACATGTAAACGAAGCTGTGTGAATTTAGAGTGGGAGGCTTATTACACTGCCAGAAGAATCTTCTTCTACTGAACCAGAGACAAGGGTCAGGGAAGTGGAGTTTTCTTGTTCTCAACAACATCCAGGGGAACAAAACAGTTCTAAATACTTTTTGTTGATTTTTGGTTGTACTTGATTTACTTCAGATATTGGATAGAAAAAAAAGCAAAAGTGAATCTGAAAAAAAGACATATCATTTCATAAATCGTAACAGCTAAAAATAGCTGCTACACAAATGTGTTCAAGTGGCTTTTGTTCTTTTTGAGAAACTTTCTGACAGTTTGCACCATAAGTCAAGGCAGCAATTTGTCCTGGTGAATAGATGCAGTGATGAATACACTGCAGAAGTTTAACATTTACAACTATCGGTATCAAACGAGATGCAGCTTTCTGGCTGAGTCACTTATGCATCACTGCGTGTGATTTATTTAATCAGGGCTATGTCTTTGATTATATTGATTCTGTCTAAATTTGTTTTCCCTACAGCACAGGAACCGATGATTACAGTAAACATTAGATCTCACTTAAGAAGGGTACTTAATATTCTGGATCCACAGTTAGGAATGGTTCCGTATTCTACACAGTGTTGGAGTTACTGGGGGGGGGGAGCTAAAGCTCACCCATTGTACCGATCCACTCTCAACAGTACTGCTTTTGGCAGTACAGTGTTTTAATTAATTTATTTATTTATTTTCTGTAAACATTGTGGCTCTTAAACACAAGTGAACTGTGATGAGCATTTCCTTGTCAGCTGGTTTCATGAGTCAATGAGCTAAGACAGCACGATAAAAATGTTAAAAAAAACAGTATCATAAAGTTCTCAGAAGTGTTCACAGACAGAGGCGAGTACTCATGCAAGGTACACAGAATCTGCAGCATGAGGCAGAGTGAGGGATTGCTAGCAGCCATGTTTCACTTTATTAAAAATCTGTAGACTGATTTTTTTTCTTACCTATTCATTTTGTATATACATAGTGGAGAGGTTTGTAGATACTGTTCCTGATATTTGTCTCATATTTTTGCCCTATGATCCTGCATTTTTGATTAGCTGTTATGTGACAAAACACACAAACATTCTAGTAGCTGGGGAATAATGCAAATAAACAGCAAAGCTCAAAAGTAGCCTTTATAACTGCTGAAAAGGGCAGGCTAATAACTTTATCTATAATAAATTGTAAGGTGTACTACATACAGAGGACAGCTACCATGACATACTGAGTAACTGATTCCTTTGGACTGGTTACTGCTTGACAGGTTTCTGATTTATACCATAGATATTACCTATAGTATTCAAATAAACAACTCAAGACTACAGCACAAGAGCAACAGCCAAGGTATAGTCATGGGTTCTGAGTTTGTACAAAAGGTTCCACAATACTGCACTCCCCTACCCAAGAACATTGTGTCTGTTACATTTATTTTAAGTACTACTGATACGTTACACAAGCATTCACTTTCTCATTCAAACTGTATTAAACATTTCAAACAAATATGAATGTGTGGAGTCTGCATGTCCTCCCCATGGTCGAGTGACGTTTAAAGACATGCAGGTAGGTGTGTGCATGAATGGGTGTGCCTTCTTTGAAGGTTGGGTGTCGGGCTGGCAACTCGGCACTATAAAAATCCACTGCCAATCATTAGTGGACCGGAGTTCTGCTGTGGTGACCCCTAACCGGGAAAAGCTGAAAGACACGAGTGTGTGAACAGAAACTATTACCCCCCCCTATACACACACACACACACAAACTTATCTGTCAGCTATGGACCCTTTTATCATTTTCTCTTCCATCCAATGAGATTTTTTCCACTTCTTCCTCCATGTAGCATTCCATCCTAATTATTCTTTGCTAAACAGACCTAGCATTTATCAGTCCCCAAAACCACACTTTTGCTTTCTTCTGACCATATTTATGGCTGCCCACCTTACCCTTTTGGTTATCCTAACACCCATTAGTAAACACAGACTGACAAAACTGATAGAGAGATGAAAAGTAAGCAAGCAAAGGAGAGTAGTAGTGCTGAAACTGAATTCATCCTCAAGTCTTGGTGAGTACTTTCGCGAGGTGGACCCTGATTTTCACAAAATTTCACAAAAAACTCCAGCTTTACTCCGTAGCATATCGCCTACTCCAAGGTGATCTCTGCCTAACATATAAAGCTATGTCAAACCCAGTGCTGTTGGACATGCTACATCTAAAGAAATCCCAATCCCTCCGAGCTACACACTCTAGGGACCTAAACCTTGTCACCACAATAAACAGGACACGCTGGAGGGATAGGTTCCTGTCTCAGAGACTTCCTATACTCTGGAACAAGCTACCCATCTATGTCAAGCAAAGTTCTTCATTAGCACTCTTCAAGAAAAATCTTGATGAGTGGATGGGAAATAGGAAATATACCCCGTGGATCACTTCCGTGTCTCTGCTGGACAGTGGCACAGGAAAATAACTTTCTTAGGTGGCGTAAGCTATGTAACCTTGCTGGCTAGGCTTACGTAGGCCCTTGGGCCGATAGCCTAGTACCTACCTATGAATCTATGAACCTATAAGGCGACACTGATATATAGACTGTACTTATATAGAATATATCATGGCCAGAAGTAAATCAAAAATAAAAAAAAGATAGCTGGATGCACAAGACCCAGGATAATAAAGTGCCCAATCCTGGTAGGCGCACTGGTGCCAGGACTGGAAAAAATGAGAGTGTAGAATCCTGAAAATACGGAAACAATCCTACAATGGGCCCAGGCCAGGCTCAGGGGGAGGATGGCCCCTCTGTTTTAGAAGGAGGTAGTAGTCCACAAAAATTGATTGGCCAAAGAAGAGCCATAAAGACGAAAGAGGTGACTACTGAGGATAAGAGAGAAATTATGTATTGTTACTATTATGTAAAAAGGCCAGAATTTCCAGACACAAGATATACAAAACGAATAAAAGAGAAATTAGAGGAAAGAAAAATACTTCTGCAGGAAAAACTGTCACAAGCTTCAAATAAAAATGTGCTTTTGTTAATACAACAGATTTTTGAAAAACAGTATACAGATCAAAAAAACTTTGATCTCTTTGGAAAAAGAAGCCTCTGAGGAAGTGAGAAAATATAAACAACAAAACCTAGAGATATTTGAAAACTATAAAAAATAAATATGGACATGGGAAAGAAGGAGATATTTGATATGGTGCAATATTTATGCAAAGGAGAAAGCCAAGTTAACTAATATACAGAAGTCAGCTTCAAAGATATTCGAAGAAAAATACAGGCAAATGCATCCAGATATGGAAAAATTCACAATAAAAAAGACTAAAAGCACAAAGATTTAATGTAGAAAAAGACGATTAGTAAAGTAGAAGTTAAAGAAATAGAAGTTGAAGTTATGGAGTGCCTGCGAAGTGAAGGATTTAATGTAGAAGGTCTAAAACAGACTACATCACAGCATGATGGAGTGAGTCCCCAGAATAAGGAAAAGCAAGATGATCAGGAGACGTGAAGAAGAAAAAAGGAAAAGAGATTTAATATGATGTAATATTTATGCAAAGCAGAGAGCAAAACTAACTAATACAAAAAGAGCAGCATCAAAGATATTTGAAGAAAAATATAGGCAAAGAAATCCAGATATGGAAAACATTACAATACAAAAAATAAGAAGACTAAGAGGAAAAGTAGAAAAAGAGATTAGTAATGGAGAAGTCAAAGAAATAGAAATTGAGGTAATGGAACAGCTGCAAAGAGAAGGATTCAGTGGAGAAAATCAAATGCAGTAAGCACCACAACAGGATAGAGCAATAGATATCCAAATTAAAAGGAAACCTGTGGAACAGGAAGCAACAGGTCAGGTGCCATATCAAGATATTTTGGAGCCTTCCACAGGAAACCAGTATAAATGCTCACTTAAAGCTAGACAGGAAGGAAAGGAACAGGAAACT
The DNA here is from genome assembly GCF_019279795.1 of Protopterus annectens. Classification (NCBI taxonomy): domain Eukaryota; kingdom Metazoa; phylum Chordata; order Ceratodontiformes; family Protopteridae; genus Protopterus; species Protopterus annectens. Next base: position 387,398,824 of record NC_056743.1, on the reverse strand, counting down.
CTGATGCAGGCAATGTTGAGGAGTGATAGGCCAGTGAGTTTCCATATGACAAACAACAGATGACACAGGATGAAACTGAACAGAATGTGCCACAAGAAGACGTTATAGAACTTTCTATAGAATGCCCGCAGGAAATGGAAAATAAGGGATGTGTCCTCAGTATGTCAGAAAAGGAGTTAAGAGAAGAGTTCCTTGATTTAATAGACAAATACAGATATATCAAGATCAATGAGAGAAATAGACTGCAGAAGGTTAATAAAACCCCAAAAGTCAGAAGCTTGATAAAACAGATGAACACAATAATTAGGACTGTCCATAGAGTCCCATGCGATATAACAGAAGTATACAGAATATATTACTGTGCTGCTAAATTAATAACTGATAAAATTCTACCACTGGAACATAGGGTAGTGAGGGAAAAGGGGGGCGAAAGTGAATACCATCATGGAAATATCGAATAGAGAAAACTATAAAGCAGCTAAGACAAGAAGTGTCATTGTTAGAAGATTATAGAGGAGGGAACATATCAACAAAAATATTAAGAAAGACAGATGTGATAAAAGCAGTGCACAGTATTAGAACAGACCAGCTTCTATTATGCACTATTGCAGATAAACTAAAAATTTCAAAACAGGTGGAAAGACTCAGAAGATACAAAGACAAATATAAGGGAAAAGCACAAAATAAGAAGTTATGTACCTACCATAACGTTCCATGTTAGTTGTCTTCTCTCGCCTTCTTTCTTGCTTGATGGGTTCGGAGCCGATCCTCGGCTCCGACTGCACTGCTAAGCTCGAGAGTCACTTTTACCAGCTCGAGGCAGCCCCATATCCCATGATGCAAGGCGGTAAGTACCCAGATCTCGTTTGATGACAAAGGGCAATAGCACCAAGCATAAATACTTCCCAAAGGAAGGAAGAAAGCCTACAGGATGAAAGAAGGACCATGTCTGAATGGTCTTCAGCATAATAATCTCTTGTAGAAAGGTCTGTCCAGGCCTGGGGGAAGGAGGGAGGGTCACAAGAAAGAAGGCGAGAGAAGACAACTAACATGGAACGTTATGGTAGGTACATAACTTCTTAATGTTAAGTTGTCAATCTCGCCTTCATTCTTGCTTGATGGGACCGCATCCCTAGCACCTCTATCCTGGGTGGCTCAATGGAACAGACTCTTGAGGACTGTAGAGCCAAAACTGGCTCTGTCCCTGGAGGCCAAGTCCAATTTGTAATGGGAAACAAAAGTATGAGGAGTGGCCCAAGTGGCGCTGCACAAATAGTGTCTAAAGGAAGTCTAGCTTGAAAGGCTGTAGAAGTAGCTAAGCTCCTAGTTGAATGTGCTTTAGGTTTTGAGCACAGCTGTTTTCCCTGAGCAGATAAATTTCAGAGATGACAGAAGAAAGCCATCTAGATAAAGTCACTTTAGAGACAGGAAGGCCTTTCTTGTTATCCGCATAGGAAACAAAGAGTTGATCGGACTTCCTAAATTGTTTAGTTCTGTCCAAATAATATCTGAGTTGGCGGTGGACATCAAGATAATGTAATTTTTGTTCCGATCTGTTTGAATAGTTTGGAAAAAATACAGGGAGATCAATGGATTGATTCAAATTAGCCTTTGAGGCGACCTTAGGCAAAAAGGTCGGATTAGGTCTCAATGATACTCTGTCCTTGCGAAAGACCAAATAGGGGGGTCGAACCGAAAGAGCATGAAGTTCAGACACCCTCCTGGCCGATGTAATAGCTACTAGGAATAATGTTTTCCAAGAAAGAAATTTTAGGGAGCAAGAAACAGCTGGCTCAAAGGGGGGAAGAATCAAGGATGTCAGCACTAAATTTAGATCCCATTGAGAAGGAGGATTCCTGATTGGAGGTTTTAGCAGGAAAATTCCTTTCAAGAAGGCTTTACAAAGCCTATGGGACATGATATTGTGATCTGCGATCCTGACATGAAAGTTCGAGATAGCAGCCAATTGAACTCTAACTGTGGAAGAAGAAGAGCCTGCATGAAAAATCTCCGCTAAGAAGTCCAAAACTGCCTGAACTGGGGCAGTGAAGGGATCGATATTCTTGGCTTTAGCCCAATAAGAGAAACGTTTCCATTTGCTTGTATAAATCCTCCTGGTAGAGGATTTTAAAGAAGCTACTATGATGTCTCTAACAGGGTTAGAGATCAAAGGAAGCCTGGCTAAGGAAGGAAGTGGAGCAACCATGCTGAGAGGTTGAGAGAAGGGATAGACCGGTGCAGCTGACCGGATTGGTGAACCAGAAGATCTGGCACTGGGTCCAGATGCCATGGCTGCACCAAAAGGTGATGATGAAGGAACGGAAACCAAATTTGTCGAGGCCAATAAGGAGCAATGAGAATCATTTTGGCTCTCAAAATGGTAGCTTTCTGGATAACCTGAGGGATCAGAGGAAAAGGAGGAAAGGCATAAAGAAGTCCCTGGGGCCAATCCTGGGTCAGAGCATCTCTGGGGGGATGGCCTGACAGAGGGAAGAGAGAGAAGAAGTCTGGGCATTTGCTGTTTTGGGGAGTAGCAAAAAGATCGCAACATGGGCGACCCCATTCCAGAAAAATCTCCTCCACTATAGATTGCTTGAGAGACCACTCGTGAGGCATGAGAATAGCTCTGCTCAATCTGTCCGCTAAAATGTTGGTTTTCCCAGGGATTTGCGTTGCTACCAGAAACCGATGAGAGGAGATCGCCCATTGCCACAGTCTGAGCGCTTCTCGACACAAGGGGTAGGACTTGGTTCCGCCCTGTTTGTTGATATACCAAACTACAGACATGTTGTCTGTGTGGACTGCAATTGTCCCTACAGGAAGAGAGTGGTTGAGGGCTTGCAACATTAAAAGCACTGCTCTCATCTCTAGGACATTTATGTGCAGGTGGTACTCGAATGGTTGCCACGTCCCATGAACCATCCTGCCATGATAATGCCCCCCCCCACCCGATCAGGGAGGCATCCGTGGTGACAGTGGCTACCGGGGATGGGGGTACAAAGTGTCTGCCTTGGTGAATCTGGGGAGAAGTGATCCACCAAGCAAGATTTTTGCAAATCTGTGTCACCAGAATTTGGTGACGCATTGGAAGTTGTTGGTAAGACCACTGAGTGAACAACATCCACTGAAGAAGGCGCATGTAGAAGCGAGCCAGGGGAAGAAGAGTAATGGCCGCAGCCATGAGACCTAATACCTTTAGAACCATTCTGGCCTGTACTTTCTTGTTGGCTAGAATGATCCTGACATGACTTTGAATGTCTGAAACTCTTTGGTCTGTAAGGGTAGCTGACATCCGAACAGTGTTTAAGTTTGCGCCTATGAAAGTAATAGACTGGCAGGGCAATAAGGATGACTTTTGAAGTTGATCGAGATGCCCAAATGAGAACAAAGATTTATTGTGTAATCCCTGGCTTGAACAAGCTGATGCCTGGTGGTGGCTGACAGGAGCCAGTCGTCGAGATACGGAAACACCTGGAATCCTTGGCGTCTCAGGTGAGCCGTGGCCACTGCCATGCATTTGGTGAACACTCTGGGGCTGTGGTGAGACCAAAGGGCAGGGCTCTGAACTGGAAATGACTGGACCCCAGCCGAAGCGGAGAAATCTCCTGGAGCGTCTGTGAATTTTTATGTGATAGTACGCATCCTGAAGATCTATTGAGCACATCCAGTTGTCCTTCTGCAAGAAGGGCAGAATCGACTGAAGAGTGACCATTCGGAATCTTGTCTTCCTCACAGACTTGTTGAGTCTGCTGAGATCCAATATTGGTCTCCAGTCTCCCGTCTTTTTGGGGACCAAAAAGAACCTTGAGTAGATTCCGGGCTCTGAATGGTCTGCTGTAACTGGCTGAATGGCTCTTTTTTGCAGTAGTTTTGAGACTTCCAACTCTGCAATTTCCCTTAGACCGGGTGGTACATCTGGAAGGGAATTTGAGGGATAGAAAGGACTTTCCTCGAAAGGAATTTTGTAACCCTCGGATATAATCGACTGTACCCATCTGTCTTGAGTGAGAGAACGCCAGGCTTCTGGGTACAGTGATGGTCTTCCCCCGACTGCCTCCAAGGAGGGACAGCCGGGCAACATCTCAGGGATGCTGAAAGGGCTTGTCAGAGAGAGACTCTCTGTTTCCCTGGTTTTGTGGACCCCTCTGCCTCTAGAGCGGCGTCTGTTGTTGTTACCCCCTCTGCCTCTAGGGGTAAACTGACCACGTGAATCCGGCGTGACTACTTGGGATTTGCGGAACCACATTTTGCCACCCTTCTGTCCTTTGGGATAAGGTCTAGAAGGGGTGGAAAAACGGACTCCTACGGCAGAAAGAGTTTTGCCGTCCTGCTCACACCTGGTCAACGTTTCCTTCACTTGAGGGCCAAACAAAGCTGACCCATCAAAGGGAGAGTTTGTGAAGGACGCCTTAAAGGGATCTGCAAAATTACATAGCCGCATCCAGGCTTGGCGTCTAAGAGCCACACCTGTACCTGCGGCCCTACTCGCTCCATCAGCAGCATATGATATAAGCCGCATGGAGGAGTTTGCAATGGAGTTAAGGGTTCCTAGCTGCGAAGCAATTTTTTCCTGAGCCCCCGCAGCTGTAGGATTCTGCACAACTTCACCTAGCTCCTTAAGGATATCCCTTTGGAGTCTGGTGAAGTGACAAAGATAGTTCAGCGAACGCATAGCAAAGGTTGCTGAAGAAAACATCTGCTTACCATATCTATCCATGGTCCTAGAGTCCTTATTAGGAGGATGGACAGGTACGGAAGGATCTGCAAGTTCCTTCTTGGTGCCAGCCGCCACCACCATGGCATCAGCGGGGACACCTTTTGTAAGGAATTCCTTGTCCGACGGGGCAGTAATAAATTTAGAAGGCCTCCTAGGGACGGGCTCTACAGAATCAGGAGCAGTCCACGCCTTTCGAGCAATAACCTGCATAAGTGGGTCGAAAGGCGGAGACACCCAGGAGGTGGAGGGCCGAGATCCAAACGCCTCCAGGTATACTGACTCATCCTCAGAGGGATTATTGGTGGGCCAGTTTCCCCTCTGTCTAAGGAGTTCTAGGATGTCTGAGAAGGAGACATCCTCAGAGGGGGATCTTGGGGATCCCTCTGACTCATCTAAGTCAGTATCTGAAGTGATAGACTCGGGGGAGTCTACGTGTTTCCTCTTACATTTCCTCTTCCGCGGAGGATCCCCCGACAAATCAGGAGAATCCTCGGAAGAGGGGAATATTCCCAGTGGGGAAACCTGAGGCGGAGGATCTCTGGGTCCTGGAGCAAGAGAAGTGGCAGAGATGTCAACAGGCACCATAGAGGGAGGAGCTAAGGGAATAGACTGCTGGCTGAGACCAGTGGCCAGCACACTCTTCATTACCTCGAAGGCCCCTCCCAGGAAGGTCCGAGAGAACCCGCTCGAAGAACTAGGAACTCCAGGACCCACCGAAAGGAAGGCTCCGCGGCAGATGTCGGAGCCGCGCTCACCAAGGCCGAGGCTCCAAGGGGCAGAGCGGGTTCGGACAAGGGTCCAATGCCACTCACCCCCTCGGAGGAGACCAGGGAAGCCCGGCCACCGAATCCCTCTAAGGAAGGTCTCGAAGAGGAGATAAGAGTAGAGGCTGAAGGAGCAGAAGGGGGCATCTGTCCCTCAGCCATAGCAGAAACCATTCCCGAAGGCTCCAACTCCAAACTCTGAGGTAGAGTCGAAGGAGGAACTGCAATGGGGTGTGGACTAATAGTCGTCTGCTGAGACGGACTATGTAGCATTTGGGCCAGTGCCTGTGACTTAAGTAATCTACTGACCACTCTCTCCAAATCATGGTCAGAAAGCCTGGATGACCTTGAAGATCGGCTCCGATGGCTCCGCTCTGAGAGGAGAGGCGCCGAGCCGAAGTATCGGCTCCAAGGAAGGGGACCTAGACCTCTTCCTCGAAGGAACCATCGGAGCCGATGAAACTACTGAAACTGTCGGAGCCGACAACTTATCGGCACCGACAGGTAGCTTCGATGTATCGGCTCCAGCCGGAGCCGATATGGCCATAAATGTAAGGGTGTCGGAGCCGATCGGAGCCGACACCGATGCCTGGGCCACATGGTGGTCGGAACCGATCGGAGCTGACACCGAAGTGGTCGAACCAGAGTCGGCACCGATAGCCATCGGTGCCGAAGGTTTAGGTAACCCAGAATCGGCTCCAGCCGGAGCCAATCTCGACTCTGAATGAGTCGGAACCGTGGCCACAGGCTTGGACACAGAAGCCTGGGCCTTGGAAGACTTAGAAGTCTTAGATGGGGCCGACTTAGCCGGAGAGCCCTCCGGCTTAAGAAGGCCCCTCAAAATCAATTTATTTCTTCTTTCCTGCAGGACTCTCTGGCTAAAAGAATGACATATAGCACAGGAGTCCTGCAGGTGAAGAGGCCCCAGACAGTACAGGCAAGAAGTGTGACCGTCTGTCAGAGACATCTTCTGACAGCACGAGTCACACTTCTTAAAGCCTGAGACCCTTTCTTTAGACATGGTGTAAACACACACACACACCAGTCCAAGAAATAAAATTAAATATACCAAAAGGTATCACTAATAGAGACACACACACACCCTAACGGGGGGGGGGGGGAATAGGATGGGTGAAAGTCTGACTAAAAGTTATAAGGAGACAGGGAAAATTTCTGTCAGAAAGGAATTAAAACTAAGTTAAAACTAATAATTTAAGGTTTTTTTATAAAGAGGGGCTAAAATAGTAAAGTAATAATTCACTTACCAGGAGCTGGTAAAAGGAGGACCTCATCAGCGAAGCGGCAAACGAGATCTGGGTACTTACCGCCTTGCATCATGGGATATGGGGCTGCCTCGAGCTGGTAAAAGTGACTCTCGAGCTTAGCAAGTGCCGAGTCGGAGCCGAGGATCGGCTCCGAACCCATCAAGCAAGAATGAAGGCGAGATTGACAACTTAACATTAAGCAATTTACTGATGACCCAAAAAAAATTTATAGAGAATTGGGAAATAAAGTAATAGGAATTGATAGACTGCCGAAAAAAGAGGAAGTAGATACATTTTGGAGAAGTATCTATGAAGATCCTGTGGAACATAACAAAAATGCTAAATGGATAGAAGAAGTAAAAGAAAGAATAAGAAGTTTAAAGGTACAGGATATGAAATGGGATGAAATAACAGCCAGAGAGATTGAAACAAAGTTGAGAAAAGCCACTAATTGGAAAACCCCAGGCCCAGATGAAGTACCTAACTTTTGGGTTAAAGTATTAACTTTGTTACATGAGGATCTAGCCATGAGTAAGAACTATTTATATGCACACCTCGAACAGACATTGCACTGGTTAACAACAGGAAAAACAATGCTCTTACTTAAGAGTGAACCTACAAGCTACCCTAAAAATTATAGGCCAATAACTTGTCTTCGGACAACATATAAACTATACATGGGGATTGATGCCGACAGAGTTTAAAGACATTTAGAAGAAAACTCAATTATGGCAGTAGAACAAAAGGGCAATAAAAGAAAGTCATATGGAACAAAGGATCATTTGTTGCTAAACAAAGTTATAGTGGAGAACTGTAACAAAGGGAAGAATATAAGTATGGCATGGATTGACTATAAAAAAACATTTGATAGTATCCCACATTCATGGATAAAAGAGTGCTTAAAAATGTATAAGATACATCCTACACTGATTGATTACATTACAATAACCATGAAACAGTGGCACACCACTTTGCAATTAAGCCATGGTAAAGGACAGATTATTATCCCAGGGATAAAAATCCAAAGGGGGATATTCCAGGGTGACTCCCTGTCACCGTTGCTATTTTGCCTTGCCATTAATCTGTTTACTTAACAGCTTAGATCATGGCTATAATTTGGCTTCTAGAAAACAACAAAGTCTAATGACTTATCTTCTCTTTGTCGATGATTTAAAATTGTATAGCTCATCAGATGAGGAACTAAAAGCACAACTTCAGTTTTTCGAAACTTTTTCAGTTGATATTGGAATGTCATTTGGTCATGATAAATGTGCAAAAGCAATCTTTAAAAAAGGAAAATTGCAGCACCAGGAAAACATCAGTTTGGGACAAGAATGTGGTATAAAAGAACTTGAGCAAGAGGGGGTGTATGAATACTTGGGAATTGATGAAGGATCAGTACTAAAACATGAACAGATGCGAATAAAGCTTAGTAAGGAGTACTTTAGAAGACTTAAATTAATCCTCAAAACAGCATTGACACCTAGGAATAAGATCCAAGCCATAAATCAGTTTGCTCTTCCTGTCCTAATTTATAGTTTTGGAGTGATTGACTGGCCCCAAAAAGTGTTGGATAGACTGGATATTAAAACAAGAAGGATGCTTCATGCTCACCAAATGATTTATAAAAATCAGTGTATACCAAGATTATATATTCCCAGTTCTGAAGGAGGGATGGGCCTTCTTCAAATTGATTACATGTATAGATCTGCAATCGTGGGACTCCACACATATCTACTGACCTCACAAGATCCAAATGTGGTGAAAGTCTTGAAACATGAGGAGAATAAATTTAAGATGACATCTCTGCTTAATTTAGCAGAAGTATATCAACGTCAAACAGGAAAGGAAATCAAACCAGAAATGATAAAAAACAGGCAGCAACTTCTTCTTCTTTCGGCTTTTTCCCGGTCAGGGGTCGCCACAGCGCTGTCCGTTCAGCAACTGAATGTGCTAAAAAACAAAAGAAGGAATATAAAGTGAGGGACCAGATGAGAAGGCAAGAAATGTGGAAAAAACATAAATATAATTGCAAGTATAGAAAACTTCTGCAAGAGCCTCATGTTGATCAAGAACGAATGCAGGAATGGTTAAGGAGAGGTGAATTTACATCAAGAAATGAAAGGTTAATATTGGCAGCCCAAGATAGTGGGCTACGTACACACTGGTTTACCAAGTCCATTGAACATGTGGGAGAAACAGATATATGTAGGTTTTGTGGAACCAAATTGGAAACAGCCACCCACCTTATTGCTGGTTGTGACTCTCTAATGACAGAGGGACTGTGTACTGAAAGGCATAATAATGTGGCAAGATTGTTATACTGGAGATTGTCCAAACATTATGGTATCGAAGTTGCTGAAACACACTGGAAACATGAACCACAGACAATCATAGAAAATGATGAAGTTTACATCACATGGGATCACTCAATACCAACAGTCCAAAAGATAGATGCTAGAAAACCCGATACAGAGGTCCAAGAAAAGAAGACAAAAGTAGCATTGATCATTGAAATCGCCACACCTAGCGACTACAGTGTCTTGCGTACAGAGAGACACAAACTCATAGAATACCTCGATCTGCAGGGAGAAATGAGACCCATGTGGAAGAAAGATACCCAGACAGTTCCAATAGTAGTAGGAGCAACTGGTCTTGTAAAAAAGAATTTACAATCGTATTTAGATATGTTACCAATTCATGTAACACTGTACGGATTGCAGGAGGAGTCATTACTGGGCACACTGCAGGTGCTGTGAAGAGCACTTTTGGCTAATGTCAAAGAGTGAAGCAATACTAATTTCATGAGCTTTAATCGTACTTTGACTTAGGAATGGGGTTCATTCCCGTCATGGTATTAGAAAACCAAGAGACTTGGAGAAATTAAAAAGACAGAATTATTCATAACTTTCCATACAGGTTTGAAACAGAGGCATATAAAGAAGTATTAAGTCTTCAGACTCTCTGAAATCAAGCCTTCTCACAGGTAATCATAAATGAATGCTCTTAGTCATATAATTCTATCATCACAGTGTATAATTTATACAGCTGTACAACAAACTAAATGGCAGCACGGAGTCATATATCAATATGAAAGCATGTATTCTTTCCCTTACAGGTCTGCATCATGGTAAAAAGGGGCTTTGGATCAGCTCAATTACCTGATCAACAAAGAGAAGTAAATAAATAAATAGGGCAGTCCAACAAGGCATCAGGCAAAGGCTCTTCCTGGTTACAATGAGAACAAAGTTCTGCATAACATTTATATTTAATTTCCCTCAACATCCAGCTTCCCTAAAGGAAGTCTCCACAAAAAAATCTACACACTCCATCCATCCCTAAAATCTCTGCTTCCTTTAGCTATGCTCTATGTAATATTTCCATCAGTATATCTCCCTGAACCTATTAAAAATAAATTCACAATATTTCTAATTACATATATCTTCTTATTTTAGGAAAAAGCATCCAAAGAGAATTTCCAGTACCTAATTTTTAAAAAAATTCCAACTGCTCTCCTACACATGGGGATCTCTTCCTTTTCTTACTCTCATCAGGGAATATAAAGCATAGAAAACCACAAAAAATATAAAAATAAAGAATGCAAAAAAGTACAGGCTGGAGAAGCCCAGCACTCACTCCTCTGCGTTATTACACAGAACACCTATTTTCACAGGATTTAAATGAGATCCACAAATTACTGAAAATGAAGTTAACTTTTTTTCCAGAGTAGCAGGAAACAAGAAAATATTCTCCAAGTATGTGTGTTATTTATTTTTACCTAACTAACCCTTTTAATTAAAAAAAAATTATTAGCTATTTTGAATTTGACGGGGGGCACCTTGGGAAAATCTGGATTCAACAAGGGAGCCGAGAATTGAAAAAGTTTGAGAACCACTGTCCTAGGCAATAAACATATGTGTGGGCATCTGATAGTGGCAGCTTGTGCCCACACTTTACACATTTTTTAAACCCAGAGGGGCCTTTCTTCACCATTATGGTAGAGACTATAAATACAGTGAAAGGTTAAATAATATTGGCTTTTTTTTTTTTAAGTTAAAGAAGGCAGAGAAAAAAATACCACCTGTGGTATTAAAGACTACACAAGTCTGTAGAAAGGAAAATGATAGAGAAAGATAAAATATGAATGACAAACTGTACGATCTATAGAGACAAGAAGAAATTATCAACAATGGTAAGTGAAGACATACAAAAAATGTACGGGTTGAGTAATATGAAAAGTTATTAGAAAATATAAAGTTTTAAAGACATAAATTAAAGAAAACTATCACTTAACTGAAAAAACCTCGAGAGCTAGGCTGTCTTTTAGCGAAAAGCTGCAAACAAGATGAGATAACGTAGGTACAGTGCATTAAGTGCCAACCTATGGACCTATAAGAGCTTTTTGGTTACCATGAGCTTTAGTATTGGCCAAGTCGGATCACTGGATGGGACCCAAACCCATCAGCTGAGGATAGAATGAAAATTGACAGCATCAGGTATATAGATAAAAAAAGATTTTTTTTTTTTTTTTAAATCTAAGGGCAAGGGAAATAAGGGCAAGACAGGAAAAAAAATACCAACAATGGTACGCAAGAGTACAGTGTAAACAAAAGGTTAAACAGAAAAAGGGTAATTATATACTAAAATATCAGTAATGTTATAATATCAGGGATACACTAAGTGTAAGAAAAATATATTGGAAAATAACCACGAAAAATACACATCTGAAAATAAGGTCAAGAGCTCAGACAACCACATCTATTTCAGAAACGCGGCAAACATGATCCAAGGTATGTTAGGGGTTGGTGCATTATAGGAAAGGGAGAAGCTCGGGAGTTTTATGGTTACCACGAGCTATAGTTACGGCAGAGTCAGGGCCGAGGATCAGATCCAAACCCAACTGTTAAGGAATGAATGAAAATTGATATCAGATCGATAGTTACACCTACAGACAAACCATTCTTTAGTCCACATAATCCAACAACCTGTACAAAATCAGTAAGTAAAGTACAATGCAAAGGTAAATTTAGCTTCTAATGAAGGAATTAATAACCACACCAGCCCAGCCATAAAGCTATATAGTCACTTAGATACGCTTCTGAGCTAAGTGACAATGAATTAGTCAAAACAAGCTTGTGTGACAAATGACTTGTTGCTCATAATACTAGGAAACTCCTAGGTGTGAGACTATTTCCAAATGTGAGGCCAATAGGCAAAATACAAAATACACTGGTTTGTGGGTTCACAGTTTGACCATTGGGAAGCAGCACCACTTTCATTATTTGCAGGTGGAATGTTCTTTAGCCCACACACTAAGAAATTATGTTTATGAGTACTGTCAAAGAGGTCTTTAACTTTATTGCAAGAAGTGATAATTCATTCAGGAGTTTTGGCAGCTGTGTTGGAATGATTCATGTCCAATTTCCCATTATTTTTGTTCATTTTAAGCAATAAGTGACTAGAACTGGAGGTAGCTCTACTCAATGTACATTCAAGATACAAGTTTTCATACAGACTCAGGTCAGACCTGGCTATGTAAACCAAGAAAGCAGAAACTCCCTCTAACTGTTCTGTAATATTTACAGAAAGTAGTGTGTATTTAAGGAAGTTATACTGAAATAAAGCAAAACAATTTTGACTTCAGTGATGATGGAACAGATCTGTAAAATGAAAAAAATGCAAATCATTTAATTTAAGTTGCAATTGTTTTTCAGTGAAAATGCAAACCTATAAAAATGTAATTGTTCTGCTTTAAGTTTGCAGGAAAATGTAAAAGGAAAAGCTATGACTTTATTCTGTGTGTGTGTGTGTGTGTGTGTGTGTGTGTGTGTGTGTGTGTGTGTGTGTGTGTGTGTGTGAGGATTAGGTACACAAAAATGCTTTCACAAATTACAAACGTTGAAACAGATACCTGCCCATTCCAGAAAAGACATTTTCAACTTAAATGCATTTCCTCTCTTAAACAGTGGACTTTTCTCCCTAAAGTATATCCCCATGCTTCCACATAAAAAAAAAAAAAAACGCACGACTTACATTTCTTTGCTTCTGTGCCATTTCTTACCCTAAACAGCTTCTTCGCTGATTGCTGTGTTGATGAGAAATTAAATCTTATGATGTTTGCTTTAGGAATTTGTTTTTTTCTTAAGAGAAATCACAGCAAGGTACTGGTAGCAATTTTTGTATTTCATACCAGCTGAGATCATAAAGCTATTTAGGCTGAAAATTCACAACTTTTTATAGTGCACTATCATTGTATTTGGACTTTGGGCCAGTTATTTTACATTAAGAAGGTGTGGTCTGCACTCTTGTGGGAGGAGAGGGTAGATTCTGCCCTTCTGAGCTGGGAGTTTCTGGTTAAAAGCTTATTGTGCCTGCTTATTTGAAATGTTTCTTTCTGAAATTGGTACGCCTTGTTTGCTGTAGCAGAGACTAGATTCAGACCTGTTGAATCCAGCTTTGTTTGTATAACTTGAGCACTAATCCAGACCATCTTTTTTTTGGAGATGGTTCCCCTGCACCCTAGTGGCAGGAGTGTGCAGTTAGAACTTGTCTGATTGAAGACTGCAGGAACGGGGCTCAGTTTTTAACTTTTTACTGGTTAATTTGTTTAAATCACTTTGCTCATTTGCTACTGTTATATTTTTAAAAAAATATATATATATATGTATATATATATATATATATATATATATATATATATATATATATATATATACACATCACCGCTTATCTAAGGTTAAACTATTCCCGTCACCATAAAGTCTGCTCTTCAAATTTTCCTTTACAACTAGCCAGTTTTTTTAGTTTTAGCACTCAAATCTGTTTTTTTGAGGTCAGCACTTATTCAAAACTCATAAGCACTAAATAAGCTACAAATTACTACAGCACTTAACTTTCCTCACTTGTCTAGAGGAAAACAGTTTTTAGTACTTAATAAATAAGCAACTATCCAAGCATATCTAAGGGTCAGCTCCTGGTGTTTTCTCCTGTCTACCTGATGAATCTGGGCATATTGGGGCAATGCAGCAATTGCCTCATGTACACAGACAACCCTCGCCTCCTAACACCCAACACTACAACCTGTGAGAGATGCACTTATATAGCCAAACTGGAAGCAAAGCTCTCTTCACCCAAGACTGGACTACACAGTCAAGAGGAGAAGGAAAACACTTGCACCACACCACACTCATCACATAATCCCGCAAAACCTACACCACCAAAGCACACACATAGAAACACAAAACACACACCTACATTCGTGGAGACTCAATAAAAATCTGCTCAAACAACAGAGACCTCCAAAGCAGAAATGTAAGCAACCTCCACCCCCCGACACAACCCAAATGACACACAGCCCACAAACTCAGTGTGCCACTCAACCACACCCCATAAGGCATAACAACGTATCCAACACTCTATTCAAAGCTGACTCAATAGTCAGGCACACTGATGTTCAACTCACCAGGCTAAACAAGGAGAAAGTTATTGTCAGCTGCCTGTCAGGAGCCAGGATCTGCCACATAAAGCACGCACTCAGTTCATTCCACAACAAGTACAAATATGACTCTGTCATTGTCCATGTTGGTGTGAATGACCTGAGACGTACCTCCCTGGACTACATGAAAAAGACACGGAGGAGCTCTCCGATCTTGTAGCCCAGGCAGGTATGACTCTAGCCCTGAGTAGCATCCTGCCATCACCCAGAATGATACCACAGTACAAGGACAAAATGATTGACTTCAACAATTGGCTAAGCTTCTGGTGTCATTCTAAGGGGATCCATCATCTGTCTCCCTGGGATGACATGATCGACAGACCACAGTGCTTTGCCATAGATGACCTGCACCTGTCACCCTTGGGATTCCGGATACTGGCTAAGGTTCTTGCCACCCCTATAGTGCCTTTCTTAGGCAAGGTTCAAATGACAAATTCACCACTGTAACAGGTGCAAGCAGGCAAAATCTGAGGGTAATGCTACTCAATGCTAGAAGTCTAAACCTCAAAATGCACTCACTCGAGGCACTCCTTAAAATGGAGAACATCGACATCTGTGCAGTGATAGAGGCCTGGTTCAAGGCTCCAGAGAGCACCCCTGCATTACCAGGCTATAATTCATACCACACCTTTCGGGCCACCTAACCTGGACCGAAACACTAAAGGCGGAGGCGTGTCCATATTCATTAAGGATATCCACACCTCCAGGCTAGTTGCTCAGCATAATGCAACCAACTCTGGGCAAGACCACAATCCAAACTGTAGCTTGCTACAGATCCTCCACTATGCCCCAGGATTCCCACCCCTCATTTCTTCATATAATGGAAAACATTAGGGTACAACCCAACACCCTAATAATGGGCAAATTCAACTACCCCACCATTAACTGGGAAAACTACTCATGTACCAACTTCTTTTGCTCAATGTTTTCTTATCCAGACCCCCACCAGGGGCAGCAATATCCTAGACCTGGTCATTACCAACATGGGCGACCGGTGTTGCACACCAGAGGTCAATTCCTCGTCAGTCAGATCCAACCACAAGCTAATCACCCTAGACATCCACATCCCGCACCCCCCATTAGGGAAACCACTGTAAAAAAATTTCTCCAAAGCCAACTTCACGCTTCTTAAGACAGAAGTGGCAAACTTTACGACACCAATGCAGACAGACAACAGCGGTACAACTGTTGTTGAATGCTACACAAATGCACTTTATAAGCACTTACACGAGTGCATGGATCATGTTATCCCTAACAGAACCAAGATGCTATCCTCCAAAAAAAGTAAGCCAATCTGGTGGTCCCTGCCATAAAGAAACTCTACAACAGAAGAAAGAAACTGTTGCAAAAAAGAGTAAAATCCCATGACTGGAGGAACTCCCTGGTCAGCCTCAGTAAGAAGCTGAGATCCGTCATAAAATCCTTTTTGAAGTACAAAAGCACCACTGGTCACAGAAGCTGAATCCCAAACTTTTATTCATGCCCAAGTTAAGCGCTTTCATCCAACTTCTGTTGGACTTCTTCAGAACAACTAATAGTGCAAACTCAACATTTTTATACAGCTTAAAACATGCTTGAGTTTATGACGGAGTTATTTATCAAAAGAGGTTACCCTGAAACCCTTTGTAGGAATTTGGCAAAGGAAGTTAGAACAAAAAGAGTGGGGGGCATGTATAGGCCTATACTTAGAGGGATTATGGATTCCAATATGGTAGATGGTCCTAACATGCCAAGGAATTGTAATTTAGACTCAAGAAAGATGGGAGGTGGGTTAATGTTTATTATCACCTTTAATCAGGATACTGAATGGGTCACCCATACCATCCAAAAGAACTGGAGACTGTTACAGGCTGATAGTTCCCTTATGGATAAGGTAGGGGGACCCCCCAGGTTTGTTTTTAGAAGCGACAGATCTTTCAAGGAGATGTTAGAATTGGGTGGTCACATCGATTCCTATCAGTGTAGTAGAGCACTTGGTAATTTCAAGTGTGGTAGGCGCCATGTATGTGCACACATTCTTGTGACTGGTGAAAAAATATGTATTAATGGGACAAATCTCTATTTTCATGGACACTTCAACTGTAATAGCAAAAATTTAGTTTATATGGCCAAATGTGAACATTGCTTAGTCTTCTATGTCGGCAAGACTAGCAAGCATTTTAAAGACAGAATTAGGGAGCATATCTTGGACATTAAGAATGTAAGCCCCACCAATGCTCTGGCGAGGCATATAACAAAAAATCCAGGCCATAGATTTAAATTTGTTGCTTTACAGCAATTGATAAAGGATAGACAGGGTAGAGTTTTGGACCTAGATTTAGATATTTGTGAATTGAGGTGGCAATGGAAGTTGGATGCCACCAATTTTCTGGGCATTAATGACAATGTCAGTATAACAGCTATATTGAAATTAAAGCACATTTTAGGAAAATGAAAAAAATTAACATTTTACATGCTTATTTACATAGTTGTATTTAACTGTACAGATTTTAATATGCATCATTTGGTATTTTAAGAATGGGGTATGTTTAATTTATTAGCTAATTTTTGTTACCTAGTTATTCAATTTTTCAATTTTCTAATCATTCATGTTTTAAGCTGTATAAAAAGGTTGAGTTTGCACTATTAGTTGTTCTGAAGAAGTCCAACAGAGGTTGGATGAAAGCACTTAACTTGTGGCATCAATAAAAGTTTGGAATTCAGCTTCTGTGACCAGTAGTGCTTTTGTACTTCAGCGAAATGTGTTTTCTTTGGGTTACTAAGTTTGGTGTATGGAGAGGCCTAATAAAATCCTCCAAAGCTAGTTACGAAAACAAAATCGCCACCGATTCTACAGACAACCACAAAGCATTCTATAGCTATGTCAAGAATCTCAATGGCAACATTCAGATCTGCTCTGAGTTACAGCACAATGGCACTAAATATACAGAACCAACTGATACTGCCAACATCCTGGCAGATAGGTTCAGTGCTAAGTTTACCCCCCTCTCACCCCCTAAAGGGCCCATCTCTATACAGGAAGAATGCAAAGTTTCAGTAATCACTGCAGCACAGGTAAATACCACACTCTCCAAAGCCAAGAACACAGCATCCATGGGACCTGACAACATCCCAGGCTGCGTTCTACATGAACTACAGAACGAACTGGCACCCCACCTAAGTACCATGTTCAATCATACCCTCACCTCAGATCTTGTGCCCACTGAATGGCGCACAGCGACGGTTATCCCACTCCACAAAGCAGGAGCCATCAGGGACCCCAGGAACTACCATCCCATTAGCCTAACGAGCCTGGTCTGCAAGGTCATGGAACATATCATCATGGAATTTATAAACAAAGACATTGGTAATCTCCAAACTCAGGACCCCACCCAGTTCCGGTTTGTAAAAGGCAGATCATGTCTTCTAAACCTGATAGACTTCTTTGAAGCAGTCACCAAAGCTGTAGACGAGGGTAAAGTGGTTCATACAGCCTATCCAGATCTTGCCAAGGCTTTCAACATCATCCCCCACTCTGGAATTATAAATAAACTCACCAAACTAGGTCTAAATCCCTATGTCACAAGATGGGTTGTCAACTGGCTCACTGACAAAACCCACACTGTGAAAGTAGCAGACTCCAAATCCAATTTCAGATCAGTGACAAGTGGAGTACCACAGGGTTCTGTCCTGGGTCCTCTCCTGTTTGGTATCTACTTCTCTGAAGTACAGGCTAACACAGAAGGTCTTTGGCTAATGAAGTTAGCAAATGACTGCAAACTAGGAGCCATAATCAAAAATCCTAACTATGTGGACATCTTACAAAAGGGGCTTACTGAGACAGATGTCTGGTGTCAAAGCCATGGCCTCAAGCTCAATGCCAAAAAGTGCAACGTCATCCCCTTTGGTAAAAACTCTGCACCCATGAACGACCACATAAGCAGTAGTCTACTTAACACTGAAAGTATGATAAGAGACCTTGGGACACAGGTGGACAGTAGTCCAGATAATCACATCACTACAGTAGTCAGGAAATCCTTCTACATGGCACACCTCATCACAAAAGGTTTCTCATCCAGGAAAAAAGAGGTAAGTGTTCCCCTTTACTCGTCACTCATTAAACCCATTATAGAGTACAATGCCCCTTTTGGTATGTACCTCACAAGACATCTACAACAACTGGAAAGATCGCAGAAATACCTCACAAGAGGATTACCGGCCTCAAACAGTTGCCCTACGCAGACAGTCTCAAAAAGCTCCAGCTTTACTCCGTTGCATATCGCCTACTCAGAGGCGATCTCTGCCTAACATACAAAGCTATGTCAAACCCAGAGCTGTTGGACATGCTCCACTTAAAGAAATCCCAATCCGTCTGAGCTACACGCTCTATGGACCTAAACCTTGTCACCACAATAAACAGAACATGCTGGAGGGATAGATTCCTGTCCCAGAGACTTCCCATAGTCTGGAACAAACTACCTATCTATATCAAACAAAGCTTCTCATTAGCACTCTTCAAGAAAAATCTTGATGATTGGATGGGAAATAGGAAATTTAGCCTAGGGATCACTTTTGTGGTTCTGCTCGACAGGGGTACAAGAAAATAATTTTCTTGGGTGGCGAAAGGCAGGGTATCTTTTTGGCTAGACTTATATAGGCCCTAGGGCCAATAGCCTAGTACCTACCTAATAACAAATGCATTCTTTCTCGCCTACTAAGACATTTGTAGACTGAAAGTACTAAGTCTGATATTACTTTTTTCAAAAGAAGAAACATCTTTACTGCTTTATCACTTGTAACATATGAAATCATACATTTATATACATGAAAACAAAGCAGATTGGTATATTTTCAGTTGCAAACATTATGTATCACATATAATCTTTTATATAGTCATTGTCAATCAAGCATTACGTAGCTCATTACATTTCTGCCTTTCCTTAACCCTCATTCATCATCCAAGTTATTATTCTACATGTTTTGTTCCAATTCCATTTTTTTCTATGTAATTTGCTCCTAACCTTTTCTAGAGATCCCACTTAAAATTCGATTATCTCTGTTACTATATTCACTGCTTCTAGTATGATTGGTTTAGACTACGTATCCATTTACTAGCAATTGTTTGTCAACCACCAGACTTATACTCATCAAGGCCTTACTGTGTCTAGGCAATTCTGATTGTGTATTACAAATAAAAAAAATCCTTAGTTACACCAGTTTGCTTACTCAGTATTCCTGACAGTGTACTCTGCATGGAATTTTTAAAGTCTGCTAAGTATACTCACAAAAAATATGTTCCTGATTACCTCTATCTTCACTGTCATATCTCCAACATTTGCAGTCTACCTGAGGAAAAATAGTTTGGAGTCTGCTTGGGGTATAACAATACCTATGCAAACAGTTTCAATCAAAAATCCTAAATATTCAAGACTTTGTTGCACATTTGGAGCCACGGATATAGCCTGCCATTGTTTGTTTGTGAATTGCTTGTCCAATCTCTCTTCCCAATCCTTTCTAATCTCCTCTAATAGATTCCTATAGTTATCATGCAATATTTTATATGCCCCACTAATACTCCTTTTTCTAACAACAACTTCTATTTTAGATACTACTAAAAACTCTTAACAGTGCTAATCTTTCACTTAGGAACCCCCCCCCCCTCCCAAGTCTATTCTATTTGCCTATACACCAATAGCAATCCTTGATATGGAAGGCAATCTCTAGTTTGTGGTCCAAATG
Source organism: Protopterus annectens (assembly GCF_019279795.1). Lineage (NCBI taxonomy): Eukaryota > Metazoa > Chordata > Ceratodontiformes > Protopteridae > Protopterus > Protopterus annectens. The sequence goes on along the minus strand of NC_056743.1, from coordinate 387,378,865 downwards.
TATTCCTAGCCTCTTCTCATTCTATTACCTTTCTCTCTAATTATTTGATCTCAATAGCTTGGCTCCTTTGCTAATTTTCTCCAGTAAATTACAGCCCAATCTTGCCTATGCTCTGTACCTCTAATTGCAGTCATCCCCATTGGTAAAATCTCCTTCCAGCATTCCTGTGTTGGCTTAGTTCTTAGAATAGTTTCTGGTACTTTATGAATATAATACTCTGCATTATTATGACTATTCTCCTTAAGGATCTGTATCCAAAATCCCAGTTTCAACTTATCTCTTGAGAGTCCCCCCTGTTTCATCATCATCCCTTTCCACTTTGAATTACAGTGTTCTGCTTGCGCTATGCATTGGAGCCTTAAATGAGTGACTCTGACATACCCACTCAAATCAGGTAATCTCAAACCACCGTGTTCTACTGGAAGCATCAACTTATCTCACGTGACTCTTATCTTTTTTCCCACACAGGTAGCAATTAATGAAGAGTTGAAGGATTCTATCTGCAATTTCTCCTCTTGGCGATAAAACATGCCTGACCTGTGTATAAAACTAAAGGGACATAAACATTTCAATTGCTTTTATCTTGCTATCAAGAGCCATACAACAGAACTTCAAGTTTCTCAGTTTTTACATTATCTTTTGTTGAGTCTCTTCCCGCATAGCCTTAGCTGCCACAGCAGAATCCTTTTTAACTAGTATTTTATCATGTCCCCATAAATATGAATATTGCTGAACCAGTTCATGTGTGGGTACACAGCTTGTTTTATCTTCATTAATTTTGTATGAAAAGACTTGAAACTTCTCAAAATGTTCAACAACACCGAAATGTCCTTTTCTGGTTTTATCAGCTACAAAATAATATCATCTGTAAATAAAGCCAACTTTTCTTGATTACCATACTAATTTTATCTTTCAATTTCTGAGTCCCTTATTTTCTTTGGCAATGGTTCTAAATATAATGCAGACAACAAAGGGGAAATAAGACACCCCCTCCTGGTTTCTCAGAAGTCTAATAATTACTGACAGCAACTTCATTAAATGGCTGCGCTCTGTAAACTGGGAAATGATTCCCCTGGCTAACTCAGGGAAGACAGGACCTGAAAGTCTCAGACTATTTGATGTCAGCTATTTCTTTGGATTTGCAAAATTTTTTTTCCAAGCTGTCCACCACATATGTATGAATCAAATATTTAAGAGTCACTGCAAAACAATCACATCCACTTTTATTGACAGTTCTCAGAATCAACAGTATTTCTTACTACCGCCATTCAAAGTTAATGAAATTGTGATCTGACAACACTGACTAGAGCAAATAAATTTCATCACCTATGGCCTCTCAGTGTGGCATGGACAAAAAAACAGTTTTCTCAGGGGGGGAAAAGTCATACTGGGATATCTGCCCCCCCCCAAATAATGAAATAAAAAATGGCTACTAGTTGTGCTGTAAGCAGGTTTTAAGTATTCTTCTTCACAAGATAAAAAATATGCACTTTCAGTTTTTGTCTTTAGTGGTCCTTTAAGGTATGCATTCATGCAGCTGACCCAGTGCTTTCTGGTTACATAATGCATTATGTCACTCAGCTGAGGTCTATCTCCTGTAGTTTAAATTTTGTGTGACAGGGCAAGGAAAGTATCACACACTTTTTAAAAGTGGTAATTATTCCTGGTTATTGTTGTGCAGACAGAATATAGCCCAATAACAACTCCTCCTGTGGCACCCCCACCAGAGGTTAAGTGGTGTGACCCACCTGTTTACAGCAACCATTATGAACAGTCTTTGCTGAGTCCTGGATATATTTCCTCCATGGACTTTAAGCCTTACTGCAGCAGTATGTTCTGTTTTGTGTTATCTGTTATATTCTGCACTTCTTGGTAGCAGACAAGGCTTTAACATCACTTTTTCTGTATGCTATTTCTTCTTCTTTTGCCTGCCAACCATCAAGCCTACCCCAATCATTCAATACACCATTTATTCCCTGAAATGGGTATCTCCAGTATGAGGTCTAGAACCATCTGAATAAGCCATCATTCAGGCAGCCATAATGACACCCTATGCCCTTGATAGCACCCTTATAATAGTTATCTATGCTTATGATCCTAACTCCTCACCTTTGGCATGGTGGCATGTGATCTGCCCACAACAGGGGTTACCACACTGTGACCATGTGAGTACATCAGTGAGCACTCTTTCCATGAAGATTACCTCCAAAATTATGTTTGGTGAGCCAAGAACCCACCGCAGGCTTCATTTATATCTGTCTTTCTGCAACCATGGTAATTCTACAAGTCACAACTGTATTTCCTTTCTCCCTAAGATGGGTATGGATACCATCCTCTGCCAACTCCAAAAATTGCCCGAGCTACTAATCAAATTTAACTGCCTGAGCCAAACACAGTACTTTATCCCTATATGTCATTAGAGCTAGAAAGCCTAGCAACTCTTTTACCTAGCAAACAGATACATTAATCATCATTAAAAATATACCTTGTCAACATAGCTTCTCAAGTTATATATTTTTTCAGCAAAGAATGCTCATTTAATTTAAAAAAATGACTAATTATTTACTTACAAATTGATATAAGCAATAAGTTACTAATCACTGGGGTTAATTTTTGCAAAAAGATGTAGGATCAAGGTAGATGGTATCTCTTGGTGTAAGGCTGCTGGCATCCACTTCTGAAACAGAGAGACTGCTCTGATAAAACTACAGTGAGGTTTTAAATTTTAAATGGATTACTTTTAAAAGTGCAATATTAGCTTACATTTTTCAAACTTTGATGATGGCAGTGCTACCATAAAGCAGAATAGTGTTGTAGCTAGACTGTGTAATATGGCTCTTAGAAATTAGTGTGTGTGCATGAATGTAACAGTTTAATCGAATTTTTCCAGGGCAATTTAACAGCATAAGGCACTGGATTCATAGTGAACTTTGGGAAGGACTAAGTATCCATGGTCTATAACTCTGCTTTGCGGTTGCTCAGTAAGGAGCCTCTTTTGGCATAGCTGGAATGTGGCTCACAGCCCAAGGCAGTAATTCATACTTTCTACAAGCTCTTGAGGTCAAAGTTCACATAGTCATGTAGACTGATTTATATTCACATATATTTATATTTAGTATTGTTTTCTAATATTTACTGTAGTAGTGAAGAACATCAAAAAATTCATATCACCTGCCCATCAAATATTAATTTTAGTGAAAGCTGTAATATAATAGTATAGTCCCTGTGCCATCACAGTTTAAGATACTCACCAGAGCAATATAGTTTAGAGAATACATTACTGTAAAAAAAATAAATAAATTCAGATTTACTCACCATTTGGATTGCATTAGCTTTTACATTGTTTTTCAAGACTAGTTCCTCTACTTGCAAAGCCTGATGTTGGTCTTACTCCAGTGAAGATACTAATGAAATGATACGTGGATCCCATATGCAACAACAGCTGACATATGCTATCTTCATTTTTTAAGATAAAACCACCACTACAGAGAGCTGTGTACTTGGGGTAAAGAGCTGTGTACTTGGGGTAAAGAAATATGAATGTGGGTCTACTAAACTATCAAAAGAAATATTTTTGCAGTAGTTAGCAATAACTGGGAGAAATAAAAATGTAACTGTTATACTGATCCCCAGCCAGAATTAGAGGGAAAAGAGGATGTGTGGCTTTACTGTTCTAATAAACTAATCTCAAAGACTGATGTACTGCCATGTGTACCTCAGAGAGTATTATACTTGTTCTGGTGAAGATTACTGTAAATCACATCTAGGCAGCATTCTGCAACACAGGCAAGGATCATGGGAGGTAGACAGTAGACAGCAATAATAGTAATCCTGTAGTTCATCCATGCTAAATCTTGTTCTATCCCTAGCAGGAAATATTCTTCTTTTCAATTCCATAACTTTTCCAGGTTCCAGAAAATGTTACCCATACTCTACATTTGAGGAAAAGTAATGCTGATTTGAAAAATGAATCAGCATATGTTGTAGCTTTGATAAAACAGCATCTAGAACAATGTTGAAGTACTCTTTACAGAAAGAATTTTGAATGTCTTTATAGCTGTAAAAAGGCTGAAAGCAGCACTGTAACAGCATCACTGATACTAACGCTCTTCCAAGTAAAGTGTAACAAGGGAAACATTAGGTCTCTGCACTATCATCTATTCCAAATAACTACTTAATTTCTTACACCTGCAACATAATTTTAGCTAAATATGGTAATAGAAATGACATTGGTGCCATTTTCATTTTAAGTGCAAGCAAGAATCCAACACATTTAGTTAGTGTGTTCTAAACACCATTACTGAATTACCATTTGTAACATAGGCAAATTTGCATTTATATAAAAGCAATCAAACTGTATAACAAGTTCACATTTACAAATATTATATTTCACACATACTGCTATATATCATATAAACTGAGCAATATTACATAAATTATTCAATTCCTGTCCTTATGTTAAAGCAAGAAACAACTTTATTAAACCATAAATTATGACATAGACAGTCATACATTTACATACTTGAAAACAATTCACACTGACATACTCCTAGCTGCAAACATGTTATGTCATAAATCATACTGACACACTCCTAGCTGCAAAATTTATACATCACTTATAGTCTACCTGTTCATTTTAGTCAAATATTACATATCATTTAAGTCCTGCCTTCTTTCAGCCTCATTCTTCCCCTATATGTGCTGTTAACACAATTCCCATTTCTTCCTTTGTAATGTCCTTCCCTTTTCAAAAGATCTCAATTCCACTTATTTTATGCCTGTTACTATATTCACTACTTCTAGTATAGTTGGTTTAAATTTTGATTTCCATTTTCTAGTAAATGCTTTTTTGGCAGACACCATAATTAGACACAGAAAGACCACACCATGTCTAGGAAATTTCGATTCTGTATCATAGCTCAGAAAAATCATCTCCTTTATCACACCAATCTGCCCACCCAGCATCTCCGATAGTGCACCCTTCAGGGAATCTTTAAAGCCCACATACCTACCGCAATCCTAGAAAATATATTCCTAGTTACCTCTTTCTTCCCTGTCACATCTCCAATATTTGTTGTTTACCTGAGGAAAATTTCTCTGGAGTCTGCTTAGGGTATAAAAATATCTGTGTAAACATTTCCAAGCAAAAATCCTAAATCTTCTACATTTTGTTGCATATTTGGGAGACATACATATATCCTGTCATTGTTTCTTTATGAATTGCTTATCTAAGCTCTCCTCCCAATTCTTTCTAACCTCCTCTTATATACCACCTAGTGTTAATACATCAGAGACACTTAGCATACTGCACAATTCCTTATGTGAACTGCTAAGTAAATAGCCTGACTGTACATATGTGATGGGGACTTCAATAAAGCGGATCTCAGAGAGGTGTTACCCCACTACCATCAATTTGTGGACTTTCCCACAAGGGGAGCAAATACCACTGACAATGTTTACACCAACATAAAGGGTGCTTACAAAGCAGTGCAGCAGCCAAACCTGGGTAGCTCTGATCATATTTCAATAAGATTAATATCTGCTTACAAACCTTTGCTGATCAGAGAAAAACCCACTGAGAAAATGATCAGGGTCTGGACTGAAGGGGCAATGGAAAGTCTCAGGGACTGTTTTGATAATACCTGGCAGGACGTCTTCAGACAGGCAGCCACTTTCAATCGGCATGTGAACACAGACGAATACACAGACAATACAATGGCATATATTTCAAAATGCATGGAGGATGTATCTACAACCAAGAAGATTACAATCAGAGCCAATCAAAAACCTTGACTAACTAGCAGAGTGTATGAGCTTCTGAGGGCAAGGAATGAGGCATTCAGGACCAAGGACAAGGTGGGACCAAGTGAAGCAAGAGCTAACCTAAAAAGGGGCATTAAAGAAGCCAAGAGGGAGTATAGAAGAAAGGTACAAAGTTGCTTTGATGACATGAGTGATACTAGGAGCCTCAGACAAGGCATTTAGCAGCTAAGTAACTACAAGCCAGTTCAATGTGATGACAGCAAGGAATTTCTGGACAGGCTGAATTCTATGGCAATTTGAGGAGAACCACCACCTGGAGGCAAAAAAAGCTACCCACCGATCAGAATGAGACAGTGCTCAAACCTAACTCTGGAGAAGTGAGAAGCCAGCTTAAGAAAGTCAACCCCAGGAAGGCTGCAGGCCCTGATTACATTCTGGACAAAGTATTAAGAGAATGCATAGACCAACTGTACTTAATCCTTACAGATATTTTCAATACCTCTGTAGCTCTTGAAAGAGTGCCAGCATGCTTCAAGGTAACTAACATAATCCCACTGCCCAAAAACTCCAATCCAACTTGCTTAAATGGCTACAGACTGGTGGCACTAACCTCAAATGTCATGAAATGCTTTGAAAGGATAGTAAAAAAAAGCATCTGTCAGAAGCTTTGCCACTGACCTTCGACACTCTACAGTTTGCCTTTCGGCCAAACAGATCTACTGCGAATGCTATTTCGGTGACCCTGCACCTCTCTCTGGAACATCTTGAAGAGAGGAACAATTATGTCAGGCTGTTGTTCATTGACTTCAGCACGGCATTCAACACAGTAATTCCGAAGCAACTCATAGGCAAATTAATTAACCCTGGCATCAACAAGAGCCCCTGCAACTGGATTCTTGACTTCTTGATTGGAAGACCTCAGAAAACGTGCTAGCAACAAGAGAGTATCATTACACTCAACACTAGTGTGCCTCAAGGGTATGTACTTAGTCCTCTACTATTCACCATCCTTGCCCACGACTGCTCTGCGAAATCTCCCAATAACCACATCATCAAATTCACAGATGATACCACTGTAGTGGGTCTCATAATGGATGACAATGACAGGGAATACAGGAAAAAAAAACAACTATCTGATCAGATGGTGGGAAAATAACTTGGATCTGAATGTCAACAAAAATAAAGAAATTATCATTGACTTCAGAAAAAGAACAACCATTTACTCACCACCTGAGATCAACTGTGAGGTGGTAGAGTAAGTACAGTCTACAAAGTTCCTGGAGGTACACATCTCAGAAGACCTCTCTTGGTCTGTCAACACAGGTCAGATAATTAAAAAAGCTCACCATCACCTCTACTTCTTGAGAAAGCTCGAAACAGCAAAGCATTCTCTTTCTATAAAGGAGCTGTGTGGTACTGAAACAATACTACAGCATAGCGGAAGAAGCTAATAAGAGTGGTGAGGATTGCAGAGAAGATAATGGGCACAAATCTTCCAACCATGCAAAAACGTTTTACAATAAGAAGCATAAACAGGGCATACAAAATACTTAGGGACACATCACATCCAGCATTTGGCTGGTTTGATAGACTTTCACAAGGAAAATGGATAGAATACTGAGCTCACTCTAACGACGACACAAAAGTACCAAAATAGTAAAATAAAGAAGTTGCCGAGTTTCACGACAGATTTACCTTTTATTTATGCAAAGAGAGTAAGCGCTTTTGCAATCTACCCAGATCGCTTCTTCAGAATGTATTACAATGTCATCTTATCTAACCAAGCATTTTAAACCTTCAGTCATTAACACATTGCAGTTAATTAATCACAATTACCTAATTAAAACATGGGAGTGGTTCCCTTTCAATAAAAACTTTTTAAAAATCCAAAACTTCTTACTTTGCCATTCTTTTGTATCAGCTTATATCTAAACAAATTACTTATAAAAAACAGCTCAGTATATATGATACAATAGAAACACAAAATAAAAGGTAAATCTGTCGTGGAACTCTACAACTTCTTTATTTTACTATTTTGGTACTTTTGTGTCGTTAGAGTGAACTCAGTACTCTATCCATTTTCCTTGTATCACTGTGTTGTTGGGAGAGAGACTGAGACATGGTTGAAGGATATGATACGGAACCGAATGGTTTATATGGACAGAATTCTAATACCTGCACACAGAAAGAACATTTTAATCGTATTTTAATTATGGATAATAACCCTCTGATGTTAAAGCCTGTGTTTTCCGAAGACTGTACCGTGGATATAAATGAAGAGATGAGCATGGCTTTTCAAGGTAAGTATAGGAACATAGAGAACAAACTTTATAAATTTAAAAGGCCGCAGTGGCAGCGGTTCCACATGGAAGCATCATTGAGATATAAAATAGTACCTAGAGGTTTAAGGGTACTAACTATGCCCACATACGGAGACCAATACCCTCAGTTATTACAAAAGTGGCAACAACTGAACCTGCAGCTCAGCTATGATTACATGCATTTACTTATAGATTTTTTTCTATCACAAGAGAAAGAACTGGCAAATGAACTGAATGAATTACAAGATGAACTATATGCAACATTCAATATGGATGTAATAGCTAATAAAATGGATATTTTACATGAAAACATTCTGCAGTATGAAAAAAAGATTGCAGAACATTAAAAGTAAGAAATTGCAGCGTGGCATGAATGATTTTCAAACAGGGGCGGTCTTTGCTTGGTTCAAACCATCTAACATGAACAGGAACCAGCAAACCAATCAATTAGAACACGATGATGGACATATACACCAACCGAGAGAGAAGAGGTACATGCAGGAAATGAATCACCTGAAAGACAAACGCCTACACAAACCGATATGATGGAGCGGCAAGCAAATAAAACACCACCAGGGAATTTGCTAGTACGAAAAAATCCTAAGGGTATAGTTAATAATTCCAAGAAGGGCCCTCCACCTCCTTTTTCTATGCAATTGAGGGAGGCAAATGGGGCTACCATCGAGCCATTCGTACTGAACACACATCTCCCAATAAAGAACAGATCGAGGAGCAGAGGCCGGAAAGCTCCTGTACGATACAACCAGATAACAGCAACAGGACAAACAGGAATGAATACCCGCAGCAGGAATCAAAGGGGCTGGTAGTGAACCTTTCGTCTTTTGAATTAACAGGTGCACATTTATCAGTTTTGAATAGAGGCTTATCATTATACCGGCGCAGAAAACTGAGATGGTTGAATTAATAAAAGAATTAAAATTATTTGGTAGGACATTGACTCTTAAAACAATACTTAAAAATACAGATGATGTGCATTTTAATTGTTATAAGAAACCTAGCAGCTTTATACCTAAACCACATCCTATGGTAGAGTCTTTTATATCTGTTTGTGAAAAAGAGATACGGGATGTTTTTGCGCATGACAGACCTAAACATTTTTATAACTTAAATAATGATGAAATGACTGCACTAAATGAATTAAGCAACTTGAAATCTATTGTGATTAGACTGACAGACAAAGGTGGAGGCATTATTGTCATGGATAAAAGCTTTTACATAGAGCAAATGATGAATTTACTATCAGATGATGAAACATATGTACAGATTAGTAATACTGTTTTAAAAGGAATACTAGATAGGATTGAATTTTACCTTTTTGATATGTTAATGACGAATATGTTTTCAGAGGAACTTTTTAAATATTTTAGAATGGAACATAATATTATTCCTATTATATATGGATTGCCAAAAATTCATAAAAATTTAACATGCCCCTCTATGAGACCCATAGCCTCTAGTAAAGGTTGGGCGACGGAACCATTGTCAATTTTTATAGAGAAGAACGTGCACCCTACCTTAGATACTTGTGACTCAATTTTGAAAGACACTAAGACCTTTTTACAGAAGTTGTATACACAAAGGGGTTGCATCAGAATTTTCTTTTAGTTACACTTGATATCAATTCCCTTTTTACAGTTATTCCTAACTAATGGGGAATTGAAAGGATCAGAGAACTACTCATAAGTAAGCAATCATTCTCCAATGACAAGTTTGGAATGATATGTGGATTACTAGAGATAGTCCTGGAAAATAATGTTTTTAATTTTGGTGATAACTATTATTTACAAAAGATAGGCGTAGCTATGGGCACTGCTTGTGCCAATAGCTACGCCAATCTAGCTTTGGTACAATGGGAAAACACACGCTTACTGCAAGGACATGAGTATAGCAAACATGTGTTATGGTATACACGATTTGTGGACGACCTTTTCATTTTATGGAGGAAGTCAGAAACTGAATTAAAAGACTTCATAGATTATTTGCATACAACAAACTTTTTGAAATTTACTCACAAATATTCTTATGATAAAATTGAATTCTTGGATGTTATGATTGAAAAATCTGGGTTAAGAGACATGAAAACTAGTTTATATAGGAAACCAACAAGGAAAAATTGCCTACTGCATAAAAGTATGCATCCCAGACATGTTAGTAGAAATGTCCTGAAAGGACAGATGATTAGGAATATGAGAATATACAACAGTGACAGTGAACTTAAGCAAGCAACAGAAATATTGAAGGATGAGTTTATTAGCAGAGGCTATTCCAACTCTGAAATAGATGCATGCGTCAATGAAACACTGGCAGTAAGAGGAACGAAAGGCCATCCTTATTTCTCAGAGGGAATAGAAAATCAAGAGACAAAGGATAGACAACACAATGATACAAGACTACGTTTTCCTATTACTTATGCCAGCGATATAAATGTGTTTTGTAATGTTTTTAAAAAGAATTGGAATATTCTAACTGGATCCAAGGATTTAGAAAGAGTAATAAATTCTGCACCACACTTTTCTTTCATTAATAAAAAGTCTTTAAAAATGCAGCTATGTTATAAATCACATAATACTATACATGAAGTTACATCTCAGAGGAAAGGTACTTATCCCTGTAGAAAATGTATAGCATGCAGATATATTTTTTCCTGCACTACCTTTTTTCATCCAGTGAGTAAATTTAAAATAGAAGCAAATATATATGCAGACTGTAGAACTACTGACACAGTATATTTCAGTTTTTGTCAAATATGCAAAGCATACTATATAGGTAAAACGAATAGGATGCTAAAAGAATGTATTCTAGAACATATGAGAGACACTGCGAACAGGTAAAGAAACTAATGCTCTTGCCAAACATATTCAAAAAGAAGGGAAAGAACATAATTTTAAATTCTTTGTGCTTGAGGTAGTTAAGAAAGGCCTTAGAGGAGGTGATATAAAAAATAAAACTGAAGAACTAGAACAGAAGTGGATTATAAAATTAAATGCAGATAAACATCCAGGAATAAATGATGCAGTATCACTTTAGCCCTTCCTTAAAGCACGACATTTGAGGTACTAAATGTTTATTTATGTTTTTAATATGACATTTAATTATATCCATGCCTTATTATATAATACGTTGCCTTTGCTTTATGTCTACATTTATAATGAATTCAAGTATACTAAATGAAATTAAGAATTTTGTCTGCCAAATGGTTGTGATCTAGCTTAGTTAGGCCTGTATTATAATAATATGCACATATATACACATGCATTTTCATAAGTAATGTTTTGCTAATATTTTTTATTAACATTTTATGTTTCTATTGTATTATATATACTGAGCTGTTTTTTATAAGTAATTTGTTTAGATATAAGCTGATACAAAAGAATGGCAAAGTAAGAAGTTTTGGATTTTTAAAAAGTTTTTGTTGAAAGGGAACCACTCCCATGTTTTAATTAGGTAATTGTGATTAACTGCAATGTGTTAATGATCGAAGGTTTAAAATACTTGGTTAGATAAGATGACATTGTAATACAGTCTGAAGAAGCAATCTGGGTAGATCGTGAAATCGCTTACTCTCTTTTTGTATAAATAAAAGGTAAATCTGTCGTGGTACTCTGCAATGTCTTTATTTTACTATTTTGATAGACTTTCATCTGGCAAGACATACCACAGCATCTGCTGTAGGACCTCCAAGCTCTTGAACAGCTTCTGTCCAACAGTAATAAGGCTCATAAGCTCTGACATCAACTTGGGCATCTCCTAACTCCAAACATGATCTCACTAGAAATATTTTACTGAAAGTGATGCATTATTTAATTCACTATAATTAATATATTCTTACAGAAGTGCAACATCTTTTTCTTAAAAGTGCAATTGCAATAATTCCTCATGTGCAATATTAATGATCTGCCTTTTCTTCTCTTTGTGTACAGTATTTGTTGATATGTTTAGGCTTATATGCATGGGTTTTACCCAACTAGAAATAGGTTATCAGGAGTATTTTTTGTGTGTATTAAAATCCTTGGAATAGTTGTGTGTACTTCATGTCTTATTCTTTTTATACTTAAATTGCCTCTGTACTCTGATGACGAGCTGATACCCGAAATTTCGTTTAGGTTGCACTCGTGTTTCCTAAATGACAAAGTTTTCTTTGAATCTCTGACTGATTCTTACAGTTATCGTGCAATATTTCGACTAATTATTCCTCTTTTAATGGCAGCTTCTGTTCTAGATTCTACTAAAAACTCTGTCAGTGGTCTTTCATTTAGGACCCCCCCTATTTCTTTCTCTTTGCCTATACTCTAATATCAATTCCTGATAGGGAATGCGATCCCTAACCTGCAGCCCAAATAAATTCCTAGTATCTTCCAATTCTATCATCTTTCCCTCTCTAGTTATTTGCTCCCAAAACCTTGGTTCCTTCTCCAGTTTTCTCCAATAAATTCTAGCCCCCTCTTGCCTACTATCTATATCCCTAATTGCAGTCATCCCTGTCGGCAGAACCTACTTTCTCCATTCCCGTGTTGCCTTAGTTCTTAGGATACTTTCTGCTACTTTACAGGTAAAATCTGTATGACAATTGTTATTCTCCTTAAAGGCCTTCATTCAAAATCCCAGTGTCTCCTTGCTTCTTGAGCTTACCCTCTATTTTATCATCATCCCTTTACACTTTGAATTATAGTTTTCTGCTTGTGCTATCTATAGTAGTCTTAACTGTGTAGCTCTGAAATACCCCTTCAAATCATATAATCCCAATCTGCCCTGTTTTACTGGAAGAATCAGCTTATCCCACTTGACTCTTGCTGTCTTTCCCTTTTAGAGAAATTCCTTCAGATCTTTATTAATTGCAATCCACAACTTCTCCTCTGGTTGATAAAAATATGACGGACCTGTGTATAAGACTAATGGGACAAAAATATTTTAACTGCTTGTATCTTACTATCCATATAACATAGCTTCCATGTCCTCAGTTTTTGTATTATCTTTTGTTTGGTCTCTTCCCACATACCCTTAGCTGCCACACCAGAATTATTTTTCATCCATACTCCTAAATACTTAATTTTATCATGACCCCATAAATATGTGGGTACGTAACTTACCACTATTGCTTTTGTTTTGGCTTCATTAATTTTGTATCCTGAAAAGATATGAAAATGTCTCTAAATGTTCCCCAACACTGTACTGTCGCTTTCTGGTTTTGTCGTGTATAAAATATCATCAGCAAATAGAACCAGCTTTTCTGGACTACCACACCAATTATATCCTTGGATTTCTGAGTCCCTTATTTTCTTTGCCAATAGTTCTAAATATAATGCAAATAACAAAAGGGTAAGAGGACATCAATGCCTGGATCCTCTCCTCAAACAATAATGATCAGTGAGGGCTGCACCCACTTTAATTTATGCTTCCAAACCCTCGTATATCCTCCTAATCAACATTATAATTTTTTCAGGAAATACAAATCCTTCCATTGCTCTCCTCATAAAGTCCCAGCTTACTCTGTCTAATGTTTTGAATGCATCAAGACCCACCAACAACAGTGGTATTTTCTTACATTCTGCTTCCCTCTGGATCATCAATGTTCTGTTAATGTCAAATGTTTGCCTCCTATCCACAAAACCACACTGATCTAGATCTATCAATTTTGTCATTACATTTGCCATTCTTTTAGACATTATAGACATTAATACTTTATAATCATGGTTTGGTAATGAAATGAGCCAGTATGAAACTGGATCTGAAGGAGCTTTACCCTCTTTAGGTATTACAGCTACCACTGCTTCTTAAACAATGTTACTTCTCCTCCTCTTAAAATACTGTTAAACAAAACCTTCCAACTCTTATCAGTTTTTCCCTCCTAGCTTCAAAACTTCCACAGGAATACCACCTATTCCTGAGGATTTTCTGTAGACTGGTTATGCATCACACTTTTTATCTCATCTCTTCCTATCCTAACCATTAGTAATTGAGCCTCATCTACCTCTAACTTCGGCATATTTAATTCTTCCATAAACATTTCCATTTGTATCTTTTCTGGAGTTCCATATTTCTCTGCTTTATACAGACTTTAATAGAATTTCCAAAATATTTCTAATACAGGATCTCTTGTTACCTTCCTAGTTACAGGCTCCCTAAGCTTGGTGACAGCCCTTCTACTTTCTGCTGCCTGAGTCACTGTGCTAAAAGTTTTTTGTGCTCTAGAGTTATCATCAAAAAACAGTTGCTTAACAGCAATCTTTCTAAACTCATGTATATTATTGAGGTAATCCCTTATTTTCTGCTTAGCATTCTGCAGCTGATCCTCTTCTTGTTTTGAGACACCCTCTATCCTGCAGTACTTTAAAATTTGTCAGTTCCTCTAAATAATTCTTTACTTCTTAACCATAGCTCCCTTTCTTTTACTTCCACCTTATTTTTAAACTCCACCTTCATTTTATCCCACTCCCTAGCTATATTTTCAGAAGTAATTTCTGTCCTCTTGAGAAGCTTCTGAACAATCTCCACTACCCATTTCCTAAATTCCTTTCTTAACAGATAGGTGTAAAAGCCCTAGTGTCTCCTTTTTATTTCATTCGTTTTTATATTTTAGTTATTATTGGTGCATGATCTGAAATAGTTATTGGGTGCGTAGGAAGACCTTCAATTAAATGCACATGCTCCTGTGAAAGGCAAATTCAGTCTAGCCTAGACCAGTTTTTATATCTAAGGGAATAATATGTAAATTCACACATTCCATGCCAAATATTTTCATAAATTTCTTCAAAAATCTACCCTCTATTTGTTATACTTTCCCGTCGGGGGCCCCAATCACATCTTCACTGTCGCAAATCAAATTCCAGTCCCCACCAATACATAATATTCCTTGCTGAAAACTGATTACTTCTCCCAGAAATTTCGTAAGCCTCATTATAGCAGTTTTAGGTGGAATATACATAGATGTCAGTGTAATCCTCCTCCCTTGCCAGTAGCCCCCTTAGCAGTACAAATCTACCATTATATTTTTTATCCCCTTCTTTCACTATTGGAGCTCCTCTTGCAATTAATACACTACTCCTCTTTTCCTTTGTCCCAGATATTCCACCAAATAACCATCGTAAAAACCTTTCTTTATCAAATTCACATGTTTGGTTCATTCCAAGTGTCTGTCTCTCTGCTGTAACATAGCTATTTGCACTGTAGATTTCTTAATATAGTTCACAATTCTTTCTTTTTTGTATTCATCTGTGAGACCACTGACATTTAAAGACATTACAGAAAGTATCATTGTATTAAAATGTTAGTATTCCCACCTTTTATGTACAACACCTTTTTTGTTAAATGTCTAGATCTAGCTTTTGTGTTACATGCGTACACTGCTTGGCAGGTTGAACCTTTACATAGTTGCTTCTTGTCATGTCTATTTGAGCCTATGTCACATCTTACAAAAAGCTTTGCTTTAGTGAAAGCCCTCAAAAAATACATTCCCAATACCCCTAAAACCTATTAATTTAATAATCATGCATAAAATTATATATGTCTTCAAATACTGATGTTTTACCCTCCTAGCAGGAGCAAATGTCCCAAACTAACAGCCACATTCATAGACTTGAGTTCACCTACATGAAAAGTTATCCATGCTAAGATGAATGGAGCAGCCTGTGCTTCTACTAAGTGTTAACTGCTTTTTGTCTTATCTTTAGGTTCATAGGTAGGTACTAGGCTATCTGCCCAAGGGCATTTATAAGCCTAGCCAGAATGTGTCAGCTTTCGCTGCCCCATTGATTAATTAACTGAGCCTCTGTCAAGAAGAGCCAATGACGTGATCCCAGGAGTATATTTTCTGTTACCCATCCACTTGTCAAGGTTTCTCTTGAAGAGTGTTAGTGAGGGGCTCTGCCTAATGTAGTTAGGAATTTTGTTCCAAAGCATGGGGAGTGTCTGTGACAGGAATCTATCCCTCCAGCATGTTCTATTTATTGCTGTAAGGAGGTTTAGCTCACTAGAGCGAGTGGCTTGCAGTGACTTGGATTTCTTTAGGTGGAGCATGTCCATCAATTCTGAGTTGGACATGGCTTTGTAAGTCAGGCAGACATCACCTCTGAGTAAGCGATATGCCACTGAGTACAGCTGGAGTTTTTCCAGTCGGGCTCCATAGGACATATGTTTAAGGCCAGTAATCCTCTTGATGAGGTACTTTTGTGGTCTTTCCAGCTGTTGGAAGTGTCTTGTGAGGTACATCTCAAATGGGGCATTGTACTCTATGATGGGTCTGATGAGTGACGAGTAGAGGGGCACTATAACCTCTTTATTTCTAGATGCAAACCCTTTAGTAATCAGATGGGTTACATAGAAGAATTTCCTAACTACTTTGGCAATATGATTGTCAAAGGGCGAGATTACTATCTACCTGTGTCCCTAGATCTTTTATTACCTCTTCTGTATTAAGAGGGCTGCCATCCAAATGGGATGATTATGCATTTTTCGGCATTTAGCTTGAGACCATGACTTTGACACCAGGTGTCATTCTCAGTAAGGCCCTTTTGGAGAATGTCCATGTCAGCCGGAGATTCAATTATGGCTCCCAGTTTGCAGTCATCGGCGAACCTGGTTAGCCATAGTCCTCCTGTGTTTGCCTGTACTTCTGAGAATTATATGCCGAACAATAGGGATCCCAGGACCGAGCCTTGTGGGACACCACTTGTGACTGGTTTAGAGTCGGACCTGGAGCCCGCTATTCCTACAGTGTGAGTTCTGTTTGCAAGCCAGTTGGCAATCCATCTCGTGACATAGGGGTTTATGTTCAGGCTGGTGAGTTTTTCTATAATTCCCGAGTGGAGAATGGTGTCAAAAGCTTTGGCCTGGTCAAGGTAGGCTGTGTGAACTACCTTCCCCTCATCTATGGACTTGGTGCCTGTCTTGAAGAAGTCAACCAGGTTTAGTAGGCATGATCTGCCCTTAACAAAGCTGAACTGGGTTGGGTCTAGTGTTTAGAGGTTCCCAATGTCTTTGTTAATGAGTTCCATGATGATGCGCTCCATAGCCTTGCAGACCAGGCTAGTTAGGCTTATGGGGTGATAGTTACCAAGGTCAGTTGTGGTCCCTCCTTTGTGGAGTGGAATAACCATTGCTGTGCGCCATTCTATTGGCATGTAGCCTGTGGAGAGGCTGAGGTTGAACAGTGTGTTTAGGTGGGGGGTTAGTTCATTCTATAGCTCGTGCAAGACACAGCCTAGAACACAATCTGGCCCCATTGACACTGTGCTTTTGGCTTTTGAAAGGGGTGTTTTCACCTGTGCGTCTATGATTTCCGGGACACTACACTTTTCCGGTATTGTTGTGGGCCCTTTTGGGGGTGAGAGGGGGGGTGAAGTTTGCACTGAATCTATCTGCCAGGACGTTGGCAATATCAGTGGGTTCAGTATATTTTGTGCTATTTTGCACTAGCTCAGAGCATATCAGCGAGTTGCCACTTAGATTCTTGACATAGCTAAAGAAGGCTTTGTGGTTATCTTTCGAATCCTTGCCTATTTTTCTTTCGAAGTTAGCCTTGGAGGATTTTATGAGGGACCTTAGTTTCTTACTGATACTGATCAGGGATGTCTTTCCTTCTTGGGATTTGCTTTTTATCTGAACTAGTTTCCTCCTCCTATTGTACAGCCTGTTTATTGCAGGGGTCCACCAGACTGGGTTCCTTCTCTTAGGGGAGTGAGTCTTGGTTTGCTAGGGATGGCATGATCCATGCATCCTTGTAGGTGCTTATAGAGTGCATTTGTAAAGGTTCCTGCATCTTTGGACACTGTTATCCTTTAGCATGGGGGCTGTGAAACTTACCACCTCTGTCTTAAATATGGAAAAGTTTTTCACTGTGGTTTCCTTGGTTGGAGGTGGTGTTGGTGTGGTGTGGACATCCAGAGTGATTAGTTTATCGTCTGATCTAACCAGTGATGGGTTGTCCTCTGGTGTGGAACACCTGTCGTCCATGTTGGTGATGACCAGGTCCAATATGTTTTCACCTCTGGTAGGAGAGTTTACCAGCTGATCCAGGGCATTTGAGTTGATAAATTCCAGGAAGCGATGGACCTGGGAGTTTGTACTTGAGTAGTTTTCCCAGTTAAAGGTAGGGTAATTGAAATTGCCCAATATCAGGGTGTTTGGTAGGACCTTCATGTTTTCCAGTGTCTCCAGAAAGGCGGAGTGGTGGTCCTGGGTCATGGAGGGTGATCTGGAGTAGGCCACAATCTGCAATGCAGATTTGCCTGATGTTAGCTGCACATGGATGATCTCGGAGGTATCATGCTGCACCACTAACCTGGAGGTATCCTTGATGAATATGGATACACCCCCTCCTTTTGTGTTTTGGTCCATGTTCTGTGGCCAAAATGTGTGGTATGAGTTGTAGCCCGGTAGTGCTGATGTGCTCTGTGGAGCCTTGAACCAAGTTTCAGTTACTGCACAGATGTCGATGTTCTCCATACTGAGGAGTGCTTCGAGCGTGTGCATTTTGAGATTTAAACTCCTGGTGTTGAGCAGCATAACCCTCATTTTTTTTTTTTTTTTGGTGCTGTTTACGGAGGTGGGTTTGACTTTTGAGCCTTGCCTAAAAAAGGCACTATGGGGGCAGCAAGAGCCTTAGCCAGTATTCGAAGCCTAGGGGTGACAGGTGCAAGCTGTCTCTTGCGAAGCAACGAGGCCTGTCGAGCACGTCGTCCCAGGCTGACGAGACTGGATCCCCTGTGAATGACACCAGAAGCTTAGCCAATTATTGAAATTGATAATTTTTTCTTTATACTGTGGTGTCATTCTTGGTGAGGGCAGGATGGTACTCAGGGTCAGGGTCATACCCGCCTGGGCTACATGATCAGAGTGCTCTTCCATGTCTCTTTTCATGTAGTCCAGGTAGGTACATCTCAGGTCATTCACACCAACATGAACAATGATAGAGTCATATTTGTACTTGTTCTGGAGTGACCCGAGTGCTTGTGTTATGTGGCGGATTCTGGCTCCCGACACGTAGCTAACAGTAACCTTCTCCTTGTCCAGCTTAGTGAGTGGGATGTCAGTGTGCCTGACTATAGAATCGCCTATTACTAGTGTGTTAGGTAGGTTATTTCACCTTAAGGGCTATGATTGTGCAGCACACTGATTTTGTGTTTTATGTGTTGTCTAGTTTTTTGTGACGGGAGGTGCAGGTTTTTTGGGTGTCTGCTTTGGAGGTCTGTGATGCTTTTGCAGGTTTTTATTTAGAGCCTCCGAGTATGATTTTGTGTATTTATGTGTATTTTTTGCCAGTGCTGGTTTAGTATGTCTATGTGAGGCTGGAGGTGTGGTGCAAGTGTTAACCTTCTCCTCATGACTGCCTTTTCCAGTCTTGGGTGGAGAGAGCTTAGCCTCCAATTTAGCTATATAACTGCATCTCTCACATATGTTAATGTTTTGTGGTAGGAGGAGAGGGTTGTCTGTGTACATGAGGCAGTTCTAACATTGTCTCAGGATACCCAGGTTCACCAGCTGGACTGGAGAGTATACCTGAAATTGCCCTTTGGTCCTGCCTGAATAGTAGGGTGAGCTGCTTAGTCGCTTGGTTGGTGAGGGGTGAATAATGAGCTTTGCCCTGCTGGGCAATCAAGTGTCGGGGTATATTAGTGCTTGCTATTAGGTCTGAGCGAGTGCTGGACTGTAGGATGCTTTTTAAGTGCTTAGGTTGAGAGTTTGACTACTTTCAGGGGAAAAACTGAAGAGGAGACTTGGTGGAGCTGGGATAAATTTAGCCCTAGCTAACCAGCACTGCCCGGACATGCAAAACCATGCAAACGCGGTTTTTACAGCAGGGAAATGAAAAAGATAGAAATTAGCCCAAAATGGCCTATAAACTACAAACGTCTAGGCTGGAACCACTCCTCCAGGGACAGATGGCTGCTCAAAGCACTCTCTCTCATAAGTGAGCAGAGAAACCTCCCTCTATCCAAGTAAAGTATGGGCAACTCAGAAAATTGCAACACCTCTGAATTCAGCACTAGCCTGAAAACTGGACTATACTAGCCTAAAAAGATGGGAAACAAGGAAAAAATTTTTTTTAAAAGATAAGGCAAAAACAGTAAAAAAAACACTTAAAACAGCTTTAAACGACTACAAACAGTAAAAATACACTTAAAACAGCTTTAAACAACTACAAACAGTAGAAAATACACTTAAAACAGCTTTAGATGACTACAAGCAATCAGAAAAGGCTTTTAAACAAATTACCCAATTAACCAGTAAAAAAATCTCAAAACTGAGCCCTGTTCCTGTAGTCTTCAATCAGACAAGCTCTAACTGCACACTCCTGCCACTGGGGTGCAGGGGAACCTTCTCCAAAAAAGAAGGCCTGGATTAGTGCTCAAGTTATACAAACAAAGCTAGATTCAGCAGGCCTGGCTCTAGTCTATGCTACAGCAAACAAGGCGCACCAATTTCAGTAAGAAACAGTTCAAATATGCAGGCACTATAAGCCTTTAACCAGAAATTCCCAGCTCAGAAGGGCAGAGTCCAGCCTCTCCTCCCACAAGAGTGCAGGCCAAGAACCTTCTTAATGTAAACTAACTGGCCTGAAGCCGAAGTGCTTAAACCAGAATTAATGCACTTTTAGAATAACAGACACTGAGCCCTCAATCATCAGTTCCCAACTTAGAAGGATGTAAGCTACCTGTCCTGCCACAACAGTGCAGACCACAAACCTTAATGTAAAACAACTGGTCTGAAGCCCAAGTGCTTAAACCAAAAGGCTTAGAATAATAGCTACACTTTAATCAGGTTACTACCAAGCAGTAATAATTACAATTGAATAAGTTTAAGAAGGCCTGGATTAGTGCTCAAGTTATGAAAACAAAGCCAGATTCAGCAGGCCTGGATCTAGTCTATGCTACATCAAACAAGGCGCACCAGTTTCAGTAAGAAACAGTTCAAATATGCAGGCACTATAAGCCTTTAACCAGAAATTCCCAACACAGAAGGGCAGCGTCCAGCCTCTTCTCCCACAAGAGTGCAGACCACGAACTTTCTTAATGTAAAATAACTGGCCTGAAGCCCAAGTGCTTAAACCAAAATGAATACACTATTAGAATAACAGACACTATGCCTTCAATCAGCAGTTCCCAAATTAGACAGATGTAAGCTACCTGTCCTGCCACAACAGTGCAGACCACAAACCTTAATGTAAAACAACTGGTCTGAAGCCCAAGTGCTTAAACCAAAAGGCTTAGAATGATAGCTACACTTTAATCAGGTTACTACCAAGCAGTAATAAATACAATTGAATACTTTTAGGAAGGCCTGGATTAATGCTCAAGTTATGCAAACAAAGCTAGATTCAGCAGGCCTGGATCTAGTCCATGCTACAGCAAACAAGGCACACCAATTTCAGTAAGAAACAGGTCAAATATGTACTATAAGCCTTTAACCAGAAATTCCCAGCTCAGAAGTGCAGAGTCCTGCCTCTCTTCCCACAAGAGTGCAGACCACAAACCTTCTTAATGTAAAATAACTGGCCTAAAACCCAAGTGCTTAAACCAAAACTAATACACTTTTAGAATAACAGACACTGAGCTTTCAATCAGCAGTTCCCAACTTAGAAGGATGTAAGCTACCTGTCCTGCCACAAACCTTCTTAATGTAAAACAACTGGTCTGAAGCCCAAGTGCTTAAACCAAAAGGCTTAGAATGATAGTTACACCAAGTGATAATAAATACAATTGAGTATTTTTAAGATGACGCAAAAGCAAAATAAAGTAGGAAGAAACACAAATACAGTAAAAGCAGATAGCTCTCCCAACAGGGAAAACCTCTGAATGATTTCAGAGAACATGATCTCCTAGCTAGTCCCCCCCCCCAGGCCAATCACTCCCTACCAGACTGTAACCAATTTTTTTTATCAGATTGTCTCCATGGATACATGAGAATCAGACAGCCGATTTCTCATTATCAGATTGTTTTCATGGAGACATGAGGGCCAGATACGAAATTGCTACTAGACATACAGTCATTTGTTATAAAAAGCCTCATAATATTCAATATTCTTTTTCATTTACTTGCTTTCTCTTAAAACTAGTTACTAAATCAATTTAAGGTCCTTACTCTAGTCATTCCCCCATGCAAAACTGAGAAAAAAGCACATTCTTTTTTTTTATTTTGTCATGCTCTTTTAACCAGGCTTTTTTTACATTGCATAAGAAAGACAGAATGCAGAAAAATGGGGAAAAAAGAACAGCAGCACCTATTTACATCCCCCATTACACTTTAAAATAACTGAGAAAAATTTACTTTATATCATGCAAAGAAAACCATACTCCACAAGAAACAGCATTATTAAGAAAAAAATGTTGAATTTACTTACAGTTAACTTTCTCCCCTCTCTTCCCCCTCTCCAAAGCATTTTTCCAAACATTAATGGCATGAAATAGGACATATACTTTAGAATCCACCCACAAGCCCAACAAATTCTGAAAGTATCCAATATTTCCAGATTACATTGTTCTGTCATATTTTACAAATACAATTACTGCACTGTAATCCCACATTACTGGTTTCATTACGGTGTATCTCCATCTCCCAAATCCTGTCCCTGCTTCATTTCCAATGTACTCCTGATTCTTCTAGTCAACTCTTGTGGTCCCTTCCTTCCCTCCAACATTAGGGTCGTTATTACCAAAAAAAACAAGAAGCATAATCTCCTTCTGTTTCACACCTCACTTTTTGTTGGACAAACATTTGTATTTCCTCCTTAGCCTGTATGGAGGTTGCATTGCTTTCTGCTGAACAGCTACAGAACTTTCCTCAGTCAGTTTTTCTTCCTCACTTTTTGTAGCTGCTCTGTATTTCTTTTTCCTGGCATCCAGACAGTACATTTTCTAACCAGTTACTGAAATATATCTATAAACAGAAAAGTCTACTGGCCTTCCCCGATGAGTTTCTGTTTTCACACTGGGAGAGATGGAGTCAAGCTGTCACTCAATGTGCAGCCATCTTGAAAGTCCAACACATTTAGATAGCTTTGTGACCAGATTTTTAAAATCCTGAACCACACCTAAGAAATTTGATGAAAATGTAGGCTGTTTTTTTCTGAAGCAGCTTCTACTTCTATTAATCCTCTCCCTTTCTCAATTTTAGAAGACATTTCTTGGAATGAAATGACTTAAGTGTATAAGGTCCTCAGAAATTAATGGCTATAACTGGTATGGTAGTCAAGCAAAGCTGGTTCTATTTGTAGAGGATATTACTTTATACCTGATAAAACCGGAAAGAGACATTACAGTGCTGTGGAACATTTTGACACATTTTCAAATTTTCTCAGGATACAAAATTAATGAAGCTAAAACAAAGGTGTGACCCCCCCCCTGCACTGGCCCAGTAATCAAGCAGTCTCAATCCTAACCACTGCCAACAGTGGCAGACGTACACAATGTGAGGATGACAAGTACACACAGTAAAGTGTAATTTCTCTTAAAAGCACACACAGATCACAGTCTGGGGCTGGTTTCACCCTCTTTCTCCAGATCCCCAATAAGACTCCCCACTGGCACAGCTATAGGGTTGAGATCTCAGCTCAGTGATCAAGCCAAAACCTCCACCACCAACTCTGTTCTCCAGTGTCCCTGCCAAAGTAGCTGATACACACACACAAAAACTTTGAGATTTGATTTATATAAACAAACACACACACACACACACACGTGAAAGGCTGACACAGGTTTACTAGCTATGCCTACTTCTGCCCAGACTATAAGGTACTTCCAGCTGCTACCAGCCAGCTCTTTATCAGCTATTCTAAGGGCCTTAACAAAGGGTGTCCAATCCTACTGTGTAATGTTACCATTATCCAAATGGCAGTCTGAACAAGAGCAAGGGTATTTAGGAGTGGCCTGTACAGTGTCACCATACAGAAATGCAAGTACGCTAAGAGCTTAAATATCTCTAAAACAGACCAGCCACAAATAAAAGATTTAAATATATTTAATAAAAAATAATAAAAGAACAAGACAATACTAAATATGTATTCACAGTGACTTCAGAGTTAAAAATCACAGGAAATATTTAAAACATTATTGCAGGACAGTCTCAAATAAACAAAGCATCTAAGCTATACTTTACTATATTCCTATCTGAATCTAACAGAGTACTATGTCCTAAAAACTTACTTACAGAACAACATGCAGGGAGAAGTGTAGAAGGTGGTGATGAGTAGATGTTTCCAGGTCAAAGACAAAATACAAAATTGGCCAATCTCTCTCTGAGAGAGTTCTTAAATTAATATCAAATATTACTTCTGGGTTAGCTTGGATGATGTCACTTTTTGCCACCTGACTTTCAGTTCCCAAGCTAAACCCCCATTGTCAGAAACTAACAGAATTTAGCATTTCTCTGTGAAAAATACACATCTCTCAGATGTTTGCTCAAAGCTGTGCAGCTGCTAGGAAGTCATAAAGCAATAAAACACTTCTGCATCTCAAACCTAGTAATTACTTATCTTCCAAGATGATACAAAAACTTCTAGCTCTAGACATTGTCTGCAACTGAAACTGAGAGATAACTTTTATAGCATAATCGTAAAATAATTTAATTTCCACTTATTTTATTTTTTTTTAAGTTTTGCAAGTTAACCCTCTATGTTCTAGTTTCTACTGTTACAACATATACAGTTGCACAATTACAACAGTTTATATTCATTTCTATTCTAAGCCAGCAGGGCATGTTGTGGTTACATTTTAGCTGAGTACTTTACACCTTTACACACACTTCTGTATGAATCATATCAATATTAAAAAATGACAGAATTATTTACAAAATTCCATATACCTGGGCTGGCAGTATTTCCTTATGTGACAAACGGCAATAGCGGTAAACTATGTACCCACACACGAACTGGTTCAGCAATATCCATATTTATAGGGACATGATAAAATTAAGTATTCCGGTGTGGCAACTAAAGATATGTGGGAAGATACTAAACAAAGGATAATACAAAAACTGAGGAAATGGAAGCTCTGTTATATGGACAGGAATAGTAAGACACAAGCAGTCAAAATGTTTTTAGTCCCTTTAGTCTTATACACAGGTCAGGCATACTTTTATCAACCAGAGGAGAAGTTGTGGATGTAACTAATAAAGAGATGAAGGACTTTATCTGGGAGGGGAAGACAGCAAGGGTCAAGTGAGATAAGCTGATTCTTCCAGTAGATCAACAAAATTGGAATTGCCCAATTTGCATGTGTATTTCAGAGCTACATAGTTAAGGCTCCTACAGATAGCACAAGCAGAAAACTATAATTCAAAGTGGAAAGGGATGATGCTGAAATGGGAGGAAGCTCAAGAAACAAGGTAAGACTGGGATTTTGGATGCAGGTCTTTAAGGAGAGTAACAATAATCCTACAGAATATTATGTCCATAAAGTAGCAGGAAGTATTCTAAGAATTAAGCCAACATGGGAATGGAGAAAGGAGATTCTGCTGATAGGGACTGCTGCAATTAGGGATATAGACTTTAGGGGGCTGGAATATATTGGAGAAAACTGGCAAAAGAACCAAGGTATTGGGAGCAAATAACTGGAGAGGAAAAGGTAATAGAATGGGAAGACACCAAGAATTTATTTGGACTGCAGGTTAGAAATTGCCTTCCCTATCAAGGACTGATATCAGAGTATAGACAAAGAGAAAGAAACAGGGGCTCCTAAATGAAGTACTGGCACTGGTAGCGTTTTTATTTGAATCTAGACTATAAGCTGCCATGAAAAAAAGAATAATTAGTAGAGTACATAAAATATTGCATGATAACTATAAGAATCTATCAGAAGAGGTTAGAAAGGATTGGGAAGAGAGACTGGATAAGCAATTCACAAAGAAACAATGAGGGGATATATGTATATCTCCGAAATATGCAACAAAATATAGAAGATTTCGGATTTTTGCTTGGAAATGTTTACATAGATATTTTTATACCCCAAGTAGACTCCAGAGAATTTTCCTCGGGTAGACAGCTGGAGGTGTGACAGGGAAGAAAGAGGTACTTGGGAACATATTTTCTGGAAGTGCGGTTGGTTGGCGGACTTTAAGGATTAATTAGCAAAGGATAATGAACCATAGTAAAGCAGAAGTCACAAACAGACCTCGAGAGTCCAAAAAGAAAAAGCAACTCTGCAGTACTAAAATGACTTTATTAAACAACAAAGCTTTCGGATTAAAAATCCATCAGTATAGTATAAGCAAAGAAGTAAAGCACTTCATTAAATACAATGTTACTAAAATCACAAGACACAGCACAACCAAGTACAACTCATCTTCAATTATTCAATTAACAATATAAACGCACAATTAAAAACACAAAGGAATAAAAAATATACACAATTTTAATACATTACAACTCCAAAATAATTAATTTCAAACATAACTGTTTATATTTAAGTACTGGTTTAATATTGACCATTTTATTTACTCCAGGTGGTATGTTCTGCTTGCATATGCACTATTCACTCATATTCTTTCAACTCTAACTTGTTATTTATATCACCACCCCTCAAATTCTTAGAAGGTATCGCAATTGCACTAAAAACAAAATCATGGTGAATGCAGTTTTCAGCTAAATGCTTCACTAGAGCATTCAACATAATGCCCCTATGCATTTCAGATTTATGCTCAACAATTCTTTGAGGTTTCTAGATGGTTTTCCTACACAGAAACTCATACAGCTCTTGCAGGTGGCAAAGTAAATAATGAAAGGTGTATTGCATATTTACATGGATGTTTTTATACCCCAAGTAGACTCCAGAGAATTTTTCCTCAGGTAAACAGCAAATGCTTAAGATGTGACATGAAAGAAATAGGCAATTGGGAAGATATTTTCTGGGAGTGTGGTGAGCTTGCAGACTTTAAGGATTCCCTGTGGGATGAACTGTTGGAGATGCTGGGCGGGCAGACTGGTGACGAGGGAGATGATTCTTCTAAGCTAGGATACAGAATCAGACTTGCCTAGACATGGTAAGGCCTTGCTGTGTCTAATTATGGTGGCTGCTAAAAAATCAATTATTAGAAAATGGAAATCAAAATCTAAACCAGCTATATTGGAAGTAGTGAATATAGTAACAAAAATAAAACAACTGGAATTGAGATCTTTAGAAAATTATAGGAGCGGAAAAATAGGAACTGTGGGGACTACACATAGAGGGGAGGAATGATGTTTAAAAGAAAGCAGGACTTAAATGAGCTATGCAATATTTGACTGAAAATGATGGGGTAGATTATAAGTGATGTATATAATGTTTGCAACTGGGAGTGTGTCAGTATGGATTGTGATGTAAAATGCTTGCAGCTTGGATTGTGTTGGTGTGGTTTGTTTTCATTTATATACATTTTTTTAAAAAAACTGATATCCCCTGCCCTTGGTTATTGCTGCACTAAGGCTGCTCACTCAAGGTACAGTCTTAATTTCTGGCCTCCCCCATCCTGCATTAAAATGACCTGGCTAACAGAACCCCAAAGGAAGAAAGTCAGGGACTCCAACAAAATCTGCTCCAGCTGCATGTGTGTGACTGAGTTTTATGTACATGAGCTGTTTTTTCTTTCTTTTTTTTTTATTAGCAATTTGAGGTATGCACATTAGCAGCCCACAGCAGTATTTTCTCCCTTACTGTCTCCCCTGATTTTGCCATCCCCTTCCCCATTTCAGGTAGCTCTATCTTCTTCTATATTTCCCAAGAAAGTCACTAGGTGCCGCTACATACCCACCCATTTTGTTTCCCTTACTCCTGGTAATATTGTGCTTCCTTCCCCTGCAGCCCTAGGGAAATTAAATAGTTTTCCATTATCTCCATATCACTGCACTGACCTGATAAAGCCTAGTATAGTTGAATTAAAATTTAATCCTAGTGTTAAGCTTACCTCCTAGTTTGCCATCAGCTCTGGTGTCCGATAGGGAACTTGCTATTGACTGTTTCTCAGACTTCTCTGAGCGCCTTCTCCTTGTTACCCTGCCCCCAAATTCCACCCGTCCCCGGTATCTCTAGTCTTACAGATAAAGAACCACACCTACCCCAACACCCTATCAACATACCCCACCCAAAACTAATCTAATCCACCCCTCCCCAAAACGCTAATCCTATCCCTTCCTTTCTAAATCTAACCTCATTTCAGCATAACTCACCTAAATAAGTACTCTATTACTAGCTCATTCCTATTCAATTATCCTAAATAAGCACTATGAACAACAAATGCGTCTTACTACTAACCCAAATACTACTCCTCACCACCTTAGCATATCTAAACTATCTAACCCAACCTCTCAATGCTAGTCACTTCCCCCATTTCACACAACTATTTCATCTTCCACAAAATCAACTCACTCCTTTACCCATACATCCCCCAGTCTTCACTTCCTCAACAATAGTGTACTCTTCTCCTACAAACTCATACCTAACCCCAATAAGATTACTTCCATCCTTACTAGCACAACCCCCTTAAAACTAGCAACACATACAACAGTAAGCAATCTATATACCTCTTCTTACGTATTCGTAAACTTATCTCTATCCCTCTCTCTGGGGTCATTCACCCAAACCCTGTCCCATCTCCTCCACACCACGCAACCCCCTCTCATCACTCACCTCATTCTACTAGCAAAACCCTTTATTTCACAGCCCTAAATGCTCAGAGCATTTGTAATAAAATCCATAACATCCATGCATCGCTCCACCCCAATCACCCAGATATTTTGTCCATTTCCGAAACCTGGCTTAAACCCCATATAACAAACTCTGAATTAATACCACCCAACTACTGTAAAATTAGAAAAGATCAGACCCACTAAAAAGGGGGGATCACTCTCCTTGGCTCATCATCTCTCTTAGTTACTCCCTACACCAAACCTATTCCCCAATTTGCTAATACAGATCTAATTACAGCCCTACTTCAGGTAAACATACATATTTGCTTAGTCTCCCTCTATACCCCTCCTGGAGATAATATCCCAATCCTCGAAGATATTCTCTCCTGGTTCTCTAACAACATCATCAATGAGACTATAATTCTGGGTGATGTTAACATCAATTGGGCCACTATTCAATCCCCCACAAACTCCAAAAACATAAATCTATATAACTTCTCTCAGCTCATCAATTCAACTATCAGACCTTCTAAGGACCTCTCCAATGGAAGCATCCTAGACTGGATCCTCATTTCCCACCCTCACTATATCTCAGATAGTAGTATCCTTCCTGAACCACTTGGGGACCACTCTCCCACTTTTGCCCACCGCTTTATCTCCCCCTTACAGTTAACTCATACCTATATCTTCACTCAGTCCCTAAAAAACTTTAACCCTAACACATTCTTCTGGAGCATTTCTCCCCGGGCCTCCGCTGAAAACAGGATCTGTGGAACCTAGTCGGACTTTCCCGGTCAACAAATGTTAAATAAATAAATAAATAAAAATAAAATTTTCAGACTCACTAAAACAAATTGGAACCCACGAAAAACATTTCCCTTAGACAACGCAGTTTCTTATTTCAATACAACTTTCTTAAAATTACTTAACTCCTTTGCCCCCTAAAAACAAAACGCATCACAAGTAACCCTTGTCCCTTGGTTAACCAAAAATACCTTAGTCTGCATGCAACTCCAAGACAGTGCTTGGAAACTTCAATCCAACCACAACTCTAACCCAAAAAAATTGATGTTCGATGTATGTAGTCCATCTCACCTCACATTCCTACCCGTGGGTTCAGAGCCGAACCTTGGCTCCGACTCAGCCATACTCTAGCTCAAAGTCTTTTAATTGGCTGGGCTAAGAGGTATCCCATGCTGCACTGCTCCCTTTCCCCAGATCTTGTTTGCTGCAAGCTCAATTACTTAATCACTCTCCCTCCATACACGTAACACATAGAGAAGGAAAAAACATTCCAATAATAAAAGAAGTACTGAAACCAGAACTGACCTCTAGGTCCTCCAGGATGGGGGAAGGCGGGAGGGTAAGTAAGAATGTGAGGCGAGATGGACTACATACATCGAACGTTATGTTGAGTACATAACATCTTGATGTTATGTAGTCCATCCCGCCTACATTCTTACCCGTGTGACGGTCCCCCAGCACCTGAACCCTGGGAGGCTCAGTGGAAAATACTCCTGAGCACTGTGGAACCAAAGGAAGATCTGCCTCTGGATACCAAATCCAATTTGTAGTGAGTAATAAAGGTGTGAGGAGATGCCCATGTAGCCGCAGCACAAATATCATCCATAGACATCCTGGCTGAAATGCTGCAGAGGTAGACATAGATTGGGTAGAATTAGCCTTCACTCTAAATGGTAAATCCTTACCACCTGAGGCATAAATTAAGGAAATACAACTAGAGATCCATCTAGACAAAGTCACTTTGGAAACAGGAGACCCAATCGTATTTTCTGAAAATGAGACAAATAGCTGATCCGATTTTTTAAGATCCTTCGTTCTATGCAGATAAAAATGCAACTGTGAACATCCAGTTGAAGTTTAAATTCCGCCCTATTAGAGAACTCTGAAAAAAATACGGGCAGTTCAATGGATTGGTTGAGATTACTAACCGAAGCCACTTTTGGTATAAAGGAAGGGTTTGGTCTGAGGGAAACCCTGTCCCTGTGAAAAATCAAGTAAGGCAGTCTGATAGACAAAGCCTGGAGCTACGAGATACGTCTAGCTGAAGTGATGGCTACCAAAAAGATAGTTTTCCAAGTCAAAAATTTTAGTTCACAAGAAGCTGCAGGCAAAAAGGGGGAAGAGGTGAGACATTGTAGCACAAAAGTTGGGTCCCAAGGCATGAAAGGGTCAAAGACTGGAGAGCAAAGCAGCATAGTGCCTTTCAAGAATGCCTTACAAAGTCTATGCGTCATTAGACTGGGTTCATTAGCGACATGAAAAATGGAAATAGCGGCCAACTGTACTTTAATGGTCGCGGCTGCTGACCCCTGATTGAAAAGCATGGACAGAAATTCCAGAACTGAAGAAATTGGAGTTGTATAAGGATCAATTTGTCTTGCCTGAGCCCAGATTGAGAATCTTTTCCATTTACTGGAATAAATCTTTCTAGTCGAAGGCTTATGGGAAGAAGACAGAATATGAATCATTTCCGGAGGAAAATGATGAAGCCTGACTAGTGATGGAAGTGGAGTAGCCAGGCTGTCAACCGGAGGGTCTGAAGAGAGGGATGGAACTGCCCTGACATGAGTCAGATCATCTGGCTGTGGGTCCAGAATCCAGGGGGCATCCATGAGATAGGGATGGAGAAAGGGGAACCAAATTTGACGAGGCCAGTGTGGAGCAATCAGAATTATTCTGCTTCCCAAGGACTGCACTTTCTGAATAACCTTTGTCAACAGAGGAACAGGCGGAACAGGCGGGAAGGCATAAAGTAGACCAGAGGGCCAATCATGAACTAGAGCACCGCTTGGGGACGCCCCCTGAGGGGGGGATAAGGGTGAAGTAGCTGCTGCACTTGGTATTGTGGGGACTGGCAAATAGACTGCAGCAAGGCTGACCCCATCTGCTGAAAATCTGCTCCGCAACTTGACTGTTCAGGGACCACTCATGAGGCATAAGAACAGCTCTGCTCAACCTGTCGGCGATCACGTTGGACTTCCCTGGAATGTGCATTGCTACAAGAAAACGTTGGGAAGACACTGCCCACTGCATCACTCGAATGGCCTCTCTGTAAAGGGGATACGACTTGGTTCCTCCCTGTTTTTTCAGATACCATACCACCGGCATATTGTCCGAGTGGATCGCAATTGTCCCGAGAGGATGAAAGCTCTGAAGTGCTTCTAACGCTAGTAGCACTGCTCTCATTTCCAAGATATTGATATGCAGATGTAACTCATGTTCCTGCCACATGCCTTGGACTGTACTGCCGAGATAATATCCCCCACCCCATCTGGGAGGCATCCGTGGTCACTGTGGCAACAGGAGGGGATGGGACAAAGGGTTTTCCCGCACTGAGGTTGCTGGAGTGAAACCACCAGCGTAGATCTTGCATGCACCTGTCTGTGATCATTATGAGATGAGAAAGCAGAAGATGCTGTAGAGACCACTGGGCAAAGAGCAGCCACTGAAGGAGCCTCATGTGAAGCCTCGCAAGAGGAACCAGCATAATTGTTGCAGCCATAGTCCCTAACAATTTGAGAACCGTTTTTGCCTTCACATTTTTTAAAGGGAGCAATGCGTAGACTTGATGTTGCAAAACTTGAATCCTTTCTTGTGGTAAAAATGCCCTCATAAGCACGGTGTCTAACTCTGTGCCTATAAAGGTGACACGCTGCGAGGGCAACAAGGCAGACTTTTCCCAGTTTAGAGTGATACCCAATTGTTGACACAGCTTGATAGTGGCGTCTCTGGTCTATAGTAGTAGATGCCTGGTGGTGGCAGAAAGGAGCCAGTCGTCAGGGTATGGAAACACTTGGAATCCCTGACGTCTCAAGTGAGCCATCACCACTGCCATACATTTAGTGAACACCCTGGGGGCTGTGGTGAGACCAAAGGGCAGGGCACAAAATTGAAAATGACTGGCTCCCAGCCAGAAGCGTAGATGACCTCTGGATGCGCTGTCCATTTTTATGTGGTAGTAAGCATCCTTTAAGTCAATGGAGCACATCCACACTTCTTTTCCCAACAATGGGAGAATAGATTGCAACGTGACCATTTGGAACTTGGACTTCTTCACGTGGAGGTTCAAGCGGCTGAGTTCCAAGATGGATCTCAGGTCCCCTGTTCTTTTTGGCACCAAAAAGAATCTGGAGTGTCTCTAATCCGATCTGGTCTGCGGGGACATGCTGGATGGCTCCTTTTTCAAGCAGCTTTATAACCTCTGAAGCTGCGGAATCCCTTTGATTGGGTGGAACATCTGGGATTCTTTTGATCGGTGTGGGGGGGGGGGGAGAAGAGAAGGGAATGTGATATCCCCCGGAAATTATTTTTAATACCCACTGGTCCTGGGTGATGTCTTGCCAGGCTTCTGGGTATAGTGAAATGAGTCCCCCGACTGGCTCTGGAAACGTGCAGTCAGGCCTCCCATCAGGAGTGCTGGTAGGGAGAACTATGAAAGGAATCACAGTCTCCCTGGTTACGCGGGCCTCCTCTGCCTCTAGGGCTGCATCTACCTGAGTTACTACCCCCTCCCCTGCTGCTGGAGGGGGAATCACTTTGTGCGTCATGAAAAAACCTCTTCGATTTTTTGAACCAAATTTTCCCACTATTCTGGACCTTGCGATAAGGTCTAGAAGGCATGGAAAAAAGGACTCCCACGGCAGAGAATTTTTCCCTCTTGCTCGCACCTATTGAGAGTGTCTTTCACTTTGGTTCCGAACAACGAGGAACCATCAAACAGGGCGTTGGTGAATGTAGACTTGAAGGCCTCCGCAAAATTACAGAGGCGCATCCAGGAGTGCCTCCTGAGAGAAACTCCAGAACTCGCTGCCCTACTCGCTCCTTCAGCTGCGTAAGAGATCAGCCTCATGGAGGAGTAAGCAATAGAATTTAGGGTAGACATCTGAGCATTGACTTTGCGCCACTGCGTCAGAAACGTTACCCTGCAGAGCATCTCCCAGCTCTTTCAGATCATCTCTTTGGAGCCGTGTAAAATGTGACAAGTAATTCAGTGACCGCAGTGTAAAGGCTGCTGAAGAAAACGTACGCTTCCCATACCGGTCCATGGTCCCAGACTTCTTGTTAGGGGGATGGACGGTAGATGAGGTCTCACCCAGTTCCTTCTTGGTGGCCGCTGCCTCCACCATGGCATCTACTGGAACGCCCTTCATGAGAAACTCTTTGTTAGATGTGGCGGACAGAAATTTGTTGGGTCTCCTGGGGACTGGTTCCTCAGTGTCAGGGGTGTCCCACACCCTCTGACAAACTAGATCCAGGAGTTCGAAGGGTGGAGAGACCCAGGAGGCGGAGGGCTGAGCCCCAAATGTCTTCAGGAACACCGACTCCTTCTCGGAGTGGGGTTTAAAGGGCCAGTCACCTCTCTGTTTCATGATCTCTAGGATATCAGAGAAAGAGATATCCTCACAGGACAACTTGGGGGACCCCTCCGATTCCTCGAGGCCGGTGTCTGACGTGAGACACTCTTCCTGGGAGTCGATGTGCTTCCTCTTGCATGTTTTTTTGGGTGGCTCCTCAGGCAAAAACTCTGGGGGCCCTCAGAAATTTGGGGATCACTCATGGAGGTATCCTGAAGCCATGGGTCTCCGCTGTCCAAAGATAGAGGGCGATCAGAGACTGATACTGGAGCTGGAGGGGTTAGTGTGTCAGAGCTGTATGATGCAGCTGAGGACCTGGCCAGCACGCTCCGCATGACCTCGAAAGCGGGTACACCCGGCGCTCCGAGGATCGACCAACAGTGGAAGACCTCGGAGCAGAAGGGGCAAGGTCCGAAGCCGAAGCAAGGGTCAGACTCACCCGAGCCAAAGTACCGAGAGGGAGGCTAGGAGCCGAAGAACATCCCGAGACCTCTCCCTCAGGTCCAACCAAGGAACTAGTAGTCCTGGACCTCGTGGATGGAGCCGACTGGGTTGGAGCTGAAATCGGAGACAATAAGCCAGGATGAGCTACCAGAGCCGACCTAGAAGCATCAGATGGCGCCGACCACTCTGGCTCCGAAGTCTGAGATTTCCTTGGAGGAGGTATCGACGATGGATGGGTGACAGGCTCCAGAGCTGACTGGGCTGGAGCCAAAAGCAATTTAGCCAGGATCGGTGATTGGAGCAGTCTCTGTACCACTCTATCCACATCAGAGACTGTCCTGGAGGACCTAGAGGACAAGGTAGGAGATCTAGACCTCCTCTCTAAAGGAAACCTGCGAGGAGGAGAAACTGGTCTAAAAACTGGAATCCGGCTCAGAACTAGTATCTCCAACACCGGCTCTGAGAGGCTGGGAGCCAATGTAAGTTCTGTCGGTTGACAAGCTTCCTTCGGCACCGAAGACAGTGCAGCCGAGGATGCCACAGTAGACTTAGTAACTTTCTCCGGAGGCTCCAATGAGACAGACGGAGCCGGAGATCGTTTTTTTTTTTGCTTTGGATGTTTTGTCTCTTTTAGAGGGAGAGGACTTAGCACTAGAAGACCTTTCCAAATTTTCCTCGAAGGAGGGTTTCAGTAGTCCCTTCAGAATTAGTTTGTTCTTCCTTTCTTGAAGAACACGAGGGCTGAATACGTGACAGAATGCAAAAGACTCCTGAAGGTGTATAACCCCCAAACAATAAACACACACAGAGTGCCCATCTGTAATAGACATCTTGTACCCACACTTACTACATTTCTTAAAGCTGAAAGGCTTATGCTCTTTTGTATCCTTAGACATGGTCGGCAAGATACTAACACAACAGTAAAACTGACACCAGCAACAAGCGCGGGAACTAGACTAATAAACTACAGACACTACACAAGGACCTCTAACTCAAACGGTCCTGACAGTAAAACAAGGCGAAGGACTAGGCCCTCTAACTTAAACGGTCCTAGCCCAGAGGGGATAGGTACCTAAAACAAAAATGAGCACAGGAGGGAAAAAAATATAACCAAGGGAGGACTAGGTCCTCTAAATAAAACGGGCCTAGCCCATTGGGAGATAGCTGACGGGATACCAGACAAAAAGTAGACAAATGCCAGAAAGGCCGGACAAAAGCGCTTCCACAAAGCAACAACACGCACACCTAGCTATGAAAATAGCTTTTGGATCAAAATTTTAGTCAAGAAGACAAAAAGTTATACTTAGCCAAAGCCAAGAGCGAGACCACATCTGAGCTTTACGAGCAGCAAACGAGATCTGGGGAAAGGGAGCAGTGCAGCATGGGATACTTCTTAGCCCAGCCAACTGAAAGACTTTGAGCTAGAGTATGGCCGAGTCAGAGCCAAGGTTTGGCTTCGAACCCACAGGTAAGAATGTAGATGAGATTAGACTACATAACATCCCCACTTCTCACCCTTACCTCCACCCTCCCCTTCTATCCTTAGCTCCCAAACTCCTCCCTTCTCTATGAATCCCATCCCCATATCCACTATAAAAAAACTCCTCAAAAATTTGAAACCTTGTTCTAATGCCCCTGATGAAATACCTTCTTACTTCCTAAAAGTAGCCACTGAAGCCATTGCCTTGCCCATTTGCATTCTAATTAATCGATCAATTACAGAATGCCATGTTCCCCAACTCTGGAAAAAGGCCTTTATTATCCCACTACACAAAAGGGGCAGCAACAACATTATCTCTAACTTTGAACCTATTGCCATCTTATCCCCTATTTCTAAACTTCTTGAAAAATGCATCCAACTACAACTTTTACCCTATCTTATAAATAACCATCTTCTAACTCATACACAACATGGATTCAGGCCCAGTCATAGTATTACCACCGCTCTCCTCTCCTTCCTACAAACTGCTAACATGTCTCGCGACTCTGGTCACATTGTATCCACCCTCCTCCTAGACCTCTCAAACCTTTGACACCATTTCTCACACTCTTCTCCTTACTAAACTCTCTAAACTAAACCTATCCCTTTCCTCTATCATCTGGTTTTCCAGCTATCTCACAGATAGGCAACAGGCAGTAAAGTGGAAGAGAGCTACCTCCCCTTTCCTTAACTCTCCCACAGGGGTACCTCAGGGTTCAATTCTAGGACTCCTTTTTAACATATTCATAAATGACTTCCACCAGGCCATCCCTAATGCTAACCTCATCCAATACGCAGACAATTCAGCAATATTCTGCTCTGCTGTCACTATCCCCACTTTACTAAAATTAACCCAGGAAGCCTTATCTAGCACTGAACAATGGAAGCTAGATAACCACCTAGGACTTAATGCAACCAAAACCAAACTCATGATATTTACCCCATCCAAAACCACCAACCTAGACATTAACTCTTTGTCTGTCACTAGTCAAACCAACACAGTAGCCAGTGCAAAACTACTAGGAATCCTCATTGATGATCAGCTAAAGTTGGACTCCCCCTACAAGTAAATATAAAAAAAACTCTCAAGAAACTAGGCATGCTTTACTGCCGCAATCGCTATATCTCTCCCTCCACCAGGCTCATTCTCTCTAACACACAATCCCATCCCTCCTTTATATGGTGCCTCAATCCTTACAAACCTGCAATCCTCCCTCAAGACAAAACTCTCCTCGTTACAACAAAATTTCTAAATTTGCAACAGGCCACAGATCCTCTACCCACCACTGTACTGCCCTTCATCAACTGATTTAGTTAGAGCTATCCAATTAGCTCACCTATATTCAACTTATCCAAGCTCACAAACTTATCTTCAGCCCCTCTCTCTGCCCCTTCCCTTGTCTCTACCCTCAAACTGCACATTTCAGATAGGCTTCTTAGATCTAACTCCCAAAACCTGATTGAACCACATAAACCAGTCCGCCCAGCAGGCAAACACCTATTATCCTTATGCCTAGCACGCCACGTGAATTCTCTTCCACCCCTCATCCATACCACTTGCCAACTCTCTTCCTTCAAAACTTTAATTCCATTCACACCTAACATCCCAGTGGAAATGCTCCTGCTCTCATCCCTCATAAAACCCCCTTAACTCATTTCATTTCCTACAAGCTTTTACATCTGTATATAGTCTCTTGTTGCTTTATAACTACTATAAATCAACTGCAGGAACAAAAACATTTTGTAAATACTTATATTATCTGTTAAGAATTTTGCTTTGCACTAAATTGTTGCTTCAAATGTTAACCTTACTTACATTAATACATCTGACTGTAAAGAATCACTGTTTTAGCATTTATATTAATTGTTTCCTCAGTTGCCAACTTAATGCATTTTTGACATTGTGTTTTTATAATATACCTATTTCATGTAATTTGTAATGTTCTGGAGCTTTTCTCCCCCAGGACTCCATTGAAAACAGGCTCTCCTGGCAAACAAACTGCAAATAAAAATAAAAAAATAAAATAAATAAATGTATGATTGTTTATTTCATAAGTGATGGTTTAATAATGATGTTTCTTGTTTAAAAAAAAAAAGAAAAGAGTATTTCTTAATTTTACGTTTAACAGTTAACAGAGCCTTCAAACACCCTTTTTTACCTTTTCTGTTTATTAAACTTTAAGCAAAATTTCCAATTCCAATTGTGGTAAGGCCCTAAACAAAATAAACAGTGGGTGTGGAAATCTTTATAGGCTATTTGTCTACCACAAGCACACAGTTATGAACTAATTCTGAGAGAAAATATACCCACTGAATCAGAATAAAGAAAAAGTGATTTTTTAAAAACTTTTCATCAAAGTGACAATGCAAAAGTACCCATATAATTACTATGTAAATTACAGACTCAAAATGAAGCTAAGCAATGTGCACTTCCTAAAGAGTGATAAGATGTGAACATGGTGCATGCACCTGTGCTGGTTATATATGGAACTCTTGCAAGCCTGGCACCACATACATCAGTACTGTTGTTCACACAAAACTAGTATCAACATTCAGAGAGACAGAGACTGGTTTTGAGGAAATGTCCAAACCAATGCAACACAGATGGTCAGGAAACTCAAAATCATAGTATTTACCCCTACCCCCCCCCCCCCCATGTAAGACAGGAGATAATTCATGATGTTTTCTTCCCACTTTCTTAAGAATCTCAGAACTATCTCAAACTTAATTGAATGTTTTGTTTTTCAGGTTGTAAAATGGTGCAATATTTTGCAACTGGCCTGAGCAATAATGCATTTGAGATATAGTTCATAAGTTAGTTCCTAAGCAGGATACCATTATGAAGACTAGCCCAAATTCCCAGTAGCCCCAAAGCACTGTCTAGTTAAGTGACTTGCTCAACGTCACACAGTAGGTTAGTGAAAGTGAAAAGATTCAAATCCTGCAGTCTTGGAACAGGAAGCAGATCATTAACAAGTCAGACTGTTAGTACTCTGTGTTAACTGCCAGACATGATGGCAGTACAATGCCAAGACATGATTTTCTGGTTATGCCTTTGAGTGCGAAGAATGCTACAGAGCAAGTCTTTCTCAATTTGTTTGCATCATACTGACTAAAGCTTAGTTCATTGTCTATAATTATTTATTTCACAGTCTATCTTTACTATCTCTTCAGCAATGTTATAATCAACATACATCTTTTTGAATAGGATAAGAAGACAATATTATTATGAATTAATTGAGGGTGATGCCGTTATCATATCATGATTTCATTTCATCTTGAAGCATTGTTGCATAACTTAGTGGAAGAAATGGTCTTCCTAGTTTGTTGTTGTTAATGAAGTTCACTAATCATAATTCTCCATTGTAGTAAAGACCTAAACCTATACCAAGATATGAACGAGACTTGATAAAGATATAGGTTTCTAACTCAGTGCATTCCTAGCCTATGGAATAAATTTTCACTACAGGTCAAAGCAAGCCCTACTTTGGCTACCTTTAAGGTTAGTCCTGATGACTGGATGGATACAGACAAATTTACACCAGGGTATCATTTACATCACAGATTGATTTGGGAGGTGAGCACTATTTGGTGCTTGAAAAGGGTCTGCTTAAAGTTATATACGGCTAGGCATCGTATGGTCCCAGTGATCACTTGCCTACTATGATCCTATGTTCCAGCTTAATTTATTTTCACATAAAAAGTAATTTTTCTGATAAAAAAATCTTACAGTGGAATTTTGTTTCCCAGTAGGAACTTACCTGCTCAACAATGGAGAGCAGTTAGCCGAATGTCAATCCTTGAAAGCCTGCAAGATGAGTGCTCTTCATTGGAACGAAAGCTCTCAAGAGCTTGGCACTCAAGCTGCCAATGATTTGTGTTCATGGAAGGTGA
The DNA here is from genome assembly GCF_019279795.1 of Protopterus annectens. Taxonomy (NCBI): domain Eukaryota; kingdom Metazoa; phylum Chordata; order Ceratodontiformes; family Protopteridae; genus Protopterus; species Protopterus annectens. The sequence goes on along the minus strand of NC_056743.1, from coordinate 387,338,974 downwards.
TCTTAAGCTCTGGAAGCTGGATGGCTGTAATATCTTAGCATGTAACTCATACACCTAAGACTTCTACAGTAATAATAAAATGATGAACTTCATATGTACCGTCCACCAGTCTAATTTCATGAGGAGCATCAGTGACTCAAGGAAGGCCAAGGCTAAATCTGAGGGCCAACATCACAGCAATATGCCTAAATCACTACAGAAAGGCGTGATAACCACTATGCTATTTTATTTGTTGTTAGCATATCTGCAATCAAAGTTACATTATTGCTATACTGCAGTAATGAATGTGGCTCTACGATGTGTGTGGTCTTTACCCTTCTGTAGGCTATCAATTATGTTGCCTTCTTTTTTATTAACTTGTTAGCAACAGGGACTCTTCTGGGTTATCAGCTGCATATTTTGTTCCATTCTTGTTGCACTGTTTGCACCAGAACTGCCTAACAGAATTTATGCTGCCCTTGGTTTAACAAATCAGGAGCACCTACATTTTGCTGTTGCTTTTACCAATCTTTTTGGCTTGTTTAGTTTTGGATGACTATCAGAGTTACTGAAGACCTGTCTGCACTGACATATGGAATGATGTAAACATTTTAATGTGTTTAATGGCAACATGTTTTACATGCTGCCCTATACATACTGAACTTATCTTAAACAGCTATGTGGGGTTATTTGACACTTTTTATAAGAGCCTCCCTTTGTGTTATAATTCCACTGCTACACTTACAAAATTAAGTTTGGTAATGGCAACTTGTTTTTATAACTGACTGTATCAGTTAATTAAATAATGGTGTCAGTTGTGTAACTTCAATTCAAATTGTACTTGCAGCCTCACTTTTTTATTGCTATAACTGCACACTTCCCTTAATTATATATCTATTTTATCTATCAATCAATCTTTTTTCCTGTGAACAGGAATTTTTTTGTCCTGAAGGTATAACTGTTAACCTCCCAGCTGTAAACTCACTTGCAGTAAAGCACTTTAAATGAAAATAAAGTTGTATTTTTAAACCTGGAATCATCACCTTAGCATATTATGGTCAAATATTGCGACTTACCATTCTGACAAATTTATCAGAATACTTCAAATGATTTCAGAAACCGCTGCATACCAGAAACAGTCCTGTCTAGCGATCTGGTTGTGTTGCTTTTTGCCATTCAGTTCATAACAAACATACATGTCTTACATTTTTCTTACAGAATTAGAACCAAGAGGCTTTCCAGGATGGCTGCACACTGATGAACAGCTTAATTTCAGCTTTACCAGTGTGACAAAAGAAAATGACAGATAAGAGCCAGTGACTCTACATGTTTTAGTAAAATTCAGTTACTGGCTATTAAGTACACTGCCTGGATGCCAGCAAGGAAGAAACTTAGAGAGAGTGAAAGAAAATCAACTAGAAAAGGTGATGATAAAACACTGCCTAGGAAGAATCCTACAGCTGTTCAGCAAAATGTAGTTCAAACTCCAGCTTTGGTACAAAAGATGGCTTCTAGTAACTTAGAGGGAAAAAATAAATTAAACATGCTCAGAGTTGATTAAAATAAAATAAACAATGAAGGAGCATATCACCTCAAATAACAAATGGCTGAAAATGGAAGCTGCTTTAAACACCTCTTCAGATGAACTGATAAAACTGCAAAAATTAGTGGTGGAAATGAAGAAAAGGCTGACGGAGTATCAGATTGCCCAAGATGAGGTGATTAAAAAAATGGTACAGTTAGAGGACACAGCACGCAGAGAAAATCTAATATTTTTTGCAGTACCACAGAAACTGGAAGAACACACTGTATCAGCTGTATGAAAGCACAAATAAGTAACTAGACTGATATTCCACAGCAGGATTTATAAACTGAAAGGCACATTTGTGTGCATGCTCTAAACCTGGCCATGAGAATGCAGCCAAAATCTCTATTGGTAATGATGCAATCATACCAGCAGAGAGTGTTGATCCTGACAAAACTATGACAGGAGGACAAATTAGTAAAAATAGGAGACAGTAGAATGTTTGTAGAAAATGAAATGATTATTCACCATACATCAGACAGAAGACACACACATTTCTCCTAGCTAGCAGGGAATGTTGAGAGGCAGGTGTTAGATTCAGGTTGCTGTACCCAGCTGTCTTCAGAATATTTTTTCCTAAAGGATCAAAGTTGTTTTTGATGCAGAACAGGTTACAGATGAAATACAAGTGTTTCTCCAACAAAAAGGGGTCATCAAACACAAGGGTACTCTACTTTTCATTCTTCTGATAATAAAGCTCATAGACACACACTGCCAGTGAAACCTTTTCCGGTGTTCCAATGGAAAATGCTTCAGACACAGAAATAACAGAAGCGTTGACTAGAACAATCAGGAGTAACTTGGACCTGAATTTAGAGTCTAGGGTTGGGAGATGGAGATAAACAGGATGAAGACCAGCAGCACTGAAATTATTTTATTTATTTATTTCACATTTGTTAACTGGGTTAGTCCAACTGTGTTTGCAAACAAACCCATTTTCAGTTGACACCCGAGAGGAAAAGTCCCAGCAAACATAAGTAAAGATAAAGTGACAATATACAAATATTAAATAACAATCACAACACAAAATAATTGTAAAAAAGAAAAGGTTATTAAAGGTTATTAACTATTTGCTTTGCAGTGATAGTAAGTAACCCATTTTCAGTGGAGACCCAAGGGGAAAGAGCCCCAGCAGCCATAAGCAAAAATAAACATACATGTCAAAAAATATTAAAAATAACAATGCAAATATGAAATTAATTAAAAAGACAAAAACAAAAGAAAAAATATGGACAGTAAGGGTTGCACTGATAGCAGTGATCTAATTTTACTACATATAAGTATAAAAACAAGAAGATAATTGTTGTTCAAAAGAAGTAAAATGTACAGACATTGATAGGAAGTGGGGGGAAAGATAAACAGTGTGGAGAATGTGAAGGGAGAGAGAAAGGAGGGAGCTATAGTAGGACTATTTATTTATTTATTTTATTTATTTGAAGTTTGTTTGCCAGGATAATCCACTGGGCTGAATGAGCCCATTTTCAATGGAGTCCTGGGGAGAAAAGCTCCACAGATACAATGTCAAATATGCAATTAAGAATAAAACAGAATACAGTAGTATAAATGTTACATAGCATTTTGTTAGAGTGTCAGAAGTAGTACATATAAGCAAAAGATAATGTTAAAGCAACATGAAAAAGAAGACAGAAGAGCTTAAGCAACAATACATATAAGTTGACAATTTTTAGTTATCTATGTACACAAGCAAATGGAAATAGTGTTAAGTAAAATTTTATCTAGTAGATATGTACAGAGAATATTTACATAAATGGTAGCTACAATATGAATGTTCCCATAAGAGGGAAGAGTTGTGGAGTAGGGGGTGAGTAGTAGCTGGAGGTATTATGCAGGATGGGTACAGGTACAGGCTATAGTAGTAGAGCTGAGGGTTTAGGAGGTTAGTTTGTTAGTTTAAGCAGAAGTTACTAACAGAGAAAGAAGGTTAGGAGATGCAACAGGTTATACAGTAGGACAGACTAAGACTACTTGTGGTCAAGGCAACGGCATAATTTCAAGTTTAGTAGATAGGATTTAAGCTTCTTTTTAAAACGTGGAAAGGAAAGGTTGGATCTAATATGCAGAGGGAGTCTGTTCCAATTTAGAGAGACAGAGTTGTCTGTAAAGTAGTTTGCCAATATTCCTTTTGGGCTTATAAACTGAGAGAAGATACTGATCAGCAGTCTGAAGACGCCGGGAGGGATAGTAGAGAGTAACATGGGAGGTGACAGGAGGACAGGCAGAGGGGCTGTTGAGTATGGAAAAGGTAGTGTGGAGTTGTGATTGTAGGAGAAGATGCAGAAATTTGTGAATAAATGTGAAATTATAAAGCATTAATCACCTTTGTGAAATTTGTCTTTACAAGAAAAAGTAGCCAAGAAAGATTGGACTTTTGTTTACTTTGTTAAACTTGTGGCAGGAGGACTAACAGGCACATACCCCACGTCACATCATTAATATTTCGAAGGACACTAAAAAGAAAAGAAAAAAGAAAAATAAACAAAGTAAAACAGTTTTTGATCTTAACAGTGTTTGTATAAAACATTTCATGATACAAATTGCATGTTATATAGTAAAGCACTTTCAGTGGTTCTATGTGATAAAGAAAAGAAATGTAGGCCTTACAAAGCAAAAGGAGAAGAAAGACTGGACAAAATCATGTTTAAGTTAACAGACTATAATCTTAGGTTGCTGGGATGGGAGATGGGGTGTAAAAGTGCAGTGATTATAATATATGTAGAGCTGAGATGCTGTCATTTATTTTTTTGCATAGGTGAATGTTTAGATTAATGCCCTTGACCAAAGAGAATATAATAAATAGTCTTCCTTTAGCAAATAAATGTTCAATGTGAGTCAAGAAGTCTAACTGAGGACAGCTGTACATTCTGTTCTTAAGATTCCAGAGAAACAGGCTGACTACAGGTGAAAATAATACATTTCGAGACATCTGGTTGCTGAGAGAACATAAAATTAAAAGTTACAAAGGCAAGTAGATTACTAAAAAATAAAGTCTGAAATTATTGGAAGTGAATAAGAGACAGGAGCTTTTCTGGTCCTTAAATTCTTCAATGCATTTACTAGAACAGTGTCTTAGTTTTACATAATGATAGCCAGTGCACTTTTTTCTAAAGCTAAAAGTTGATGTTTTCTGAAAGCGTACACGCTGTTTTACACACCTCAGCAGGGAATAAAGATAAGACAAAATAGAGAGCAATTAGTGTAAATTGGAACACAGACTGTAAAATATGCCTTAGCATGGATAACCTTAAATTTTAGGATTTTGATAATTGTTCCTATTAGGAGGGTTAAACTTCATTATTTGAAGATGTACATAGTTTTGTGTGTCTGTTTAAAGTTAATAGATTACAGGATTTTTTTTTTTTTTTGCTTGAAGGTTTTCATATTAAAAGAAAAGTAAAATGTGACATAGGTGCAAATGGAGATGACAAGAAACAACTGAATAAAACATCAACCTGCCAAACATTAGTGGGTGCATGCAACTCAAAAGCTGGAAGCAGACATTTAAAAAACTCATATACAATATGTGAAAATAATCACTTATCAAAATGGCTACACTACCCACATTATCTTGAAATGTGAATAGCCTCCGAGCTATGGATAAAAAGGTAGGAGTACTGAATTATATTAAGAAATGTGGAGTGCAAATAGCAGTGGAAAAGCAGACACATTTGGAAAGAAGTGATTTGACAACGAAAGGATTTCATGATGGATGAGCTCCAATGATGATAAAAGAGGGGGGAAGATGGTAATGGTAGATCTGTGGTGTTATTGGCAAGGAGGAGGATTATCCTAGCATGTATTTATATTCCAGCTAAAAATGCTATTAAGAAGATAAAGAAAATGATGGGAGAAATAATCAGCTATCAGCATGGAATATTACTTATAGATGGGGAATGGAAATTGAGTTGCAAAAGTGAATTTCTATCTGGGGACCTAGAAGGGAAAATATAACAAGAGAAGGTATATTTCTGAAGAAATTTATGAAATTATTTGGAACAGAAGACATGAATTCAGTAGCTGGAACTCGGAGAGAATTTACATAAAATTCTCCAAGGTACAATAAATGGGCTAGAATAGATAGAAATTAAATTTCACAAGAACATAAGCATTTAATTGAAAGCTTTGACACACATCCAATAACTATTTCAGAATAATAAAATGAGACATTGGTGCTCTCCCACCTACCAGTTAAAAACAGAGGAATTTTTAGGAATGAGTTACAATAACAATTCGAAAGTTATTAGGAAAGACAGAAATTTATTACAAAGGCATTGTTACTGAGTGGAATAAAATGAAAGTGGAGTTAAAAATAGGGTTGAAATAAAAGAAAGAGACATGGTAAACAATTAATAGGAATTATTTGGAGGGACTGACAAAGGTTAAAGTATTGATGAATAAGGGGAATCTCTGAGAACAAGAAAAGGCACAACTGCAGAGTGCTACAGATGAAAATAGGGAACACCTAAATATGTACAGGTTTAGAAATACTGCTAAGAAACTCATTTTCGATAACACCAGACACAAAAACATTTGGCACAACAACTTGGACAACATAAAGAAGAAAGATTTGTTATCAAATTTACAAGAAAAATAACCAGAGATCCTGTAGAGGTATTACAGATATTTCAGATATTTTATGAAAATTTGTATAAAGCAGAAAAGTGGGGAAATCAAGGAAAAAGCACAAATGGAAACATTTAAGGAAAACTTAAATATGCCAAGGTTAGAGGTAGTAGATGAAACAAAAACAGTGACGTACAACCAATGTACAGGAAAGTCTCTATATTCCTGTGAAAATCTGGAAGCTAGGAGGGAGAAAACTGAAGATCTGTAAAGTTTTAACAGCATTTTAAAAGGAGGAGAAGTACCAACATCCTGGAAGAAAACTGTAATGGCTGTAATACCTAAAGGTGGTAAGGACCCATCAGAACCAGTTTCATATAAGCTCATTTCAGTTTTAAATCATGATTATAAAGTGTTTATAATAGCTAAAAGAATGGCAAAGGTATTGTCAAAATTGACAGATATGGATCAATGCGGTTATGGAGAAGGGGGGCAGACATTTGACAACTTTAATGGAACAATGATGATTCAGAGGGAAACCGAGTGCAAGAAAATACCACTGATCTTGGTGGGTCTTGATGCAGAGACATAATTCAACATAGCAAGCTGAGATTTTATACGTAGGGCAACAGAAGCATCTGCATCCTGTAATGTAATAATAAGACTAATTAGGAGGATATATGAGGGGTCACAGATAAAAATTAAAGTTCCTCTCTGATAAGTTGTCTCTCTTTCCCCTTTATTTGCATAATATTTAGAGCCACTGACAGAGAAAATATGGGACTCCGAAATTCAACAATAAAATTGGTGCAGCAATTAAGAAAAGTTGGCTTTATTTTCAGACATTATTATTTTGCACTTGATAAAAGCAGAAATTAACATCTCAGTGTTGTGGAACATTCTGAGGCAGTTTTTTAAAGTCTTTTCAGGATATAAAACTAATGAAAATAAAATAAAGGCTATAGCTAGAAACTATGTACCCACACACAAATTGGTTCAGCAATACCCATATTTAATGGGACATGACAAAATGAAGTATTTAGGAGTATGGATTAAAAACGATTCTGTTATGGCAACTAAGGATATGTGGGAAGAGACTAAACAAAATACAGTACAAAATAAGAAAATGAAAGCTCTTGTTTGTGGATATGTATAGCAAGATGCAAGCAGTGAAAATGTTTTTAGTCCCTTAGGTTTATACAGAGGTCAGGCATATTTTTTAGCAACCAGAGGAGTAGTTATGGATAGTAATTAATACTGAGTTGAAGGAGGTTATCTGGAAGGGGAAGAGGGCAAGAGTCAAGTGGGATAAGCTGATTATTCCAAAAGAAGAGGAAGGTTTAGGATTGCCTGATATGAAGGGATATTTTAGAGTTATACAATAAAGGCTACAATTCAAAGTGGAAAGGGATGATGATAAAGCAGTGGGGAAATTCAAGAAATAAGGACAGAGTGGAATTTATGGATGCACATCCTTAAGGAGAATAAAAGCCACACAAAATAATATATATATATATATATATATATATATATATATATATACACACACACACACACACACACACACACACACACATATATTAGAAGAAAGCATTCTATGAACTAAGCCAACACAAGAATAGATAAATGAGATTCTGCCAATAGGGGTAACTGCAATTAGGTATACAGAGGGGCTGAAATTTACTGGAGAAAACTGGGAAGGGAATCAAAGTATCGTGAGCAAATAACTAGACAGGGAAAGATAAGAGAATGGGAAGAGGCCAAGAAGACATTTGGAATGTGGTCTATAGATTGCCTTTCCTATCTGGGATCAATATCAGAGTATAAGAAAACAGAAAGGGGTAGGGGAATCCTAAGTGAAAAAATCTGCTCTAACAGAGTTCTTAACTGAATCTAGGACAAAAGCTCCACTCAAAAAAGGGATAATTAGTACGGCATATAAAATACTGCATGATAACTTGAATAGAAGCTTCAGTTAAAGGGAAATAATTAGGTGGGTATATAAAATACTGCGTCATAACTATAGGAATCAGAGAAGTTTAGAAAAGATTGGGAAGAGAGACTGGATAAGCAAGTTACAAGGAAACATATGTATGGCTCCCAAGTATGCAACAAAGTCTAAAAGATTTAGGATTTTTGCTTGGAAGTGTCTGCAAAGTATTTTATAACCAAGCAGATTCCAATGATTTTTTTTCCTCAGGCAGACAGCAAATGTTGGAGGTGTGAAGGGGAAGAAAGAGGTAATTGGGGACACGTTTGGGGAATGTAATGAGTTGGCAGACTTAGGTTCACTGGTTAGTACTAGGCTAGCTCCCCTTGCAGGCCATTAGGCCATTTTAAGCTTAGCCAATTTATCTTTTTGTGCTTGAAATAACCTATCCCATTTGGTTATGGATCGGCCAAGTTGTCTCTGTCCATTAGTAGTACAGGGGGGAGTCCTGTAGTAAATTTTGTTTCCCCATCCACAGATCTAAGTTACACTTGAACATGGACAGGAATGAACTTTTTTATTTGGATGGAAGGTCTGTTCAACAGCAGCGGTATCCTCTGTGAGATAAACCTGTCCCTCCAAACCTTTCTGTTCCTGCTGCAGAAGAGGTTTCTCTGTCTAGACTGAATATTTCTTATGCCATTTGACTTCCTGATTTGCAGTAAATCCATCAGTAATGGGGTGGAGAATGCCATGTATGCCAAAGGTCACCTCTTAGCAGTCTGTAGGCTACCGAATATTGTGACAGGGCTTTGAGTCAGTCCATGTAGGACATAGCGTTTGGGCCTTGTATCCTTTTAGTAAGGTATCTCTGTGGGTGTTCCAGTTGTTGCATGTGTCTAAGACAGATATATGGCAAAGGAGGCATTACATTCAATGATTGACCTAATTAGGCTTAGTAAAGGGGGACAATAACATCCCCAGTTCTAGACACAATCCCTTTGTGTATAAGACTTTCTTACAACTGACACATGTTGGCCAAAAGTTAGGTCACTGTCCATAAGTTCCCAAATCCTGAACAACTGGGTGAACTCATAAGGCATATGGTCAATGTGGTAGTTCCCTGAGGTAGAAGTCTTCCCACAGGATAAAATAATGCATTTGTTTGGCATTTTGGCACCAGTTGTTTATTTAGGACAAACTTTCCTGCAGGATAGCTTAGTCATTTGTGGATTCAATAACTGCTCCTAGCCTGCAGTCATCTGTAAACATAGTCAGCCAGAACCCTTTGGTATTGGCTTTCGTTTCAGAAACGTAGATGCCAAACAGCAGAGGTCCAAGCACAGAATCATGGGGGCTCAATTGGTGAATGATCTCTTTGTGGAGGCAACTTTCCCTGTTTTGATTATCTGCATCCTACCTGTGAGCCAGTTCGCAATTCAGTGGGGGACATAAGGCTTATTCCAAATTTAGTTAGCCTTTCTGCTATGCCTGAGTGAGGAAGTGTGTCAAAAGCTTCGGTCAGGTTGAGGTATGTGGAGTGTACCATTTTGTCTTCATCAATTGCTTTGGTGACTTAAAAAAAAATAGTAGTCCACCATGTTGAGTAAGTGTAATCTGCCCTGGATGAAATCAAACTGATACATGTCCAGTGTTTGAAGGTTCCCTATTTCCCAACTGATTAACTCCATGATAAGTCTTTCCCAGGCTCAGCATACGAGGCTGGTCAGACTAACTGGTCTGTAATTACATTGTTCTGTGGCAGATCTTCCCTTCTATGGGGGAATGACTAATTGTTTTCCATTCGCTTCGTGCAAAACCTAAATGGAGCTGGACACTGAAAAGTGTTGTTGAGGATTTGGCTAAACTGTGTTTCATGGTATTGAAGATGCATCCGGGATATTGTCAGCACTCATCGATGTAGTATTTTTAGCTTTTGTCAGCACTTAAATTTAAAATTTTAACTTTATAAATTCCCTACAGAGTACTGTGTTAGAAATATAAAGTGAACAAAAGGGTTTAATTAAGCACATGATTTTTTTTTTTTGAGCTGGGATAGAGGGTCTGAATTGACTAGACATAGGCCTTGTTAAATTTAATTCCGGTGGCTGCAAAAAAAGCAGGTAAAAGAACATGGAAATCAAAGTCTAAATCAACAGTATTTGAAGTAGCAAATATCGTAATAGAGATAAAAGAACTGAAAGTTGGATTTCTAAAAAACAGTAGAAGAAAATTACACAGAACAAATTGGAAATTGTGGGAAAAACACATGCAGAATAATGTTTTGGAGGAATAGTGAGGTTTAAAAGAATGCAGAAATTGAGCAGTTTATGTAAGGGTCTATATTATATCTTTGAACGCTTAAAAAGCAAATGATGAATAATTGAACCCATGTAAACGAAAGCTTACAATCTCGAAAGCTCAGAATAGTGATTTTTTTCCAAGGGGAAAAAAATCGCTGTTCAAAAAAAAAAATTGAAATACATAGTCTTCCGCAAAAAAAAATTTAAACCAAAATGAAGCTACCCACACACCCCCTACATAAATATACCAACTCCAAGATCTCACTACAGTGCCGAAAATGGCAAAGTAACGGAAGCGGCCAAGCAAATTCTTTCCTTGGAAAAGAATTTGCTTAAAAGCCACTTCGCTATTTTGCCTTTTTGTTGTTTTAAGTTCGAAAGACGCATTTAATATAATGCGTCTTTGGTCATCTAATAGGAACCCTTTATGTAATGATGGCTTGATGATAATTTTACAGAATATATGTGATATATAATGTTTGTTAAGTGTGAACATGCTAATATGGTTTGTTTTCGTTTGCATAAACTTATGTTTGCCTATGTCATAAGTGGAAATTTAAGATAGGTAATAAAGAAGACAATTAGAACCAACATAAAAGCCTTCTCACAAAACTGTGGTATTTTTTATTTCAGATGTTACAGCAAACACACACATATTGGACTAGTTCTGACAGTTATGCACATATTTGACATTCGGCAGTCTGCTTTCCGGCCTGTTAGTATGCAGTGAGCATTGTAAGGCAGATCATCCAAGTAACAAGTCCTGAAAATATTTTAAGAATATCTTGAAATAGTACAGAGATACTGCAATTTGAAAACAGTGTCAAAAGAAAGAGTAGAATATCCACTTCAAACTAAAAAACTGCAGCAATACCAACTTTCAGTTCTTCTCAGAGTAACAAAAAAAAAAAAAGTTATTTCTTGCCATAACGTTCTATCTGTGTTGTCGATCTTCACTAATAATTGATTGTGGGCTCGATTACAAACCTCGGAACAGACTCAGCAATTTACTTCAGCTTGCACCTTCCAAACTCTCGAGCCAGGCTCTACCCAAAATGCTTCTCTCAAAATTACCTCAGATCGAGTTTGCGCAACATAGTGGCAGAAGGACATGCAGAAATTATAGTAATAATAATAAACATAATAGTCAGAGACTAGATATGCATTTGTAATATGAAGCCAGCCATGGAATATTCGGTCCATTAAATCTCAAGATGGGAGAAGGAGGGGGTAATATCACAGCTTAGTGAAGATCGACAACACAGATGGAATGTTATGGTAAGACATAACTTTTTTATCTGATGTTGTCAATCTTCACTCAGTCCTTGACTGTGGGACAGAGTTCCCAGCTACTTTAGTCTTGGGAGGTCTCATGGAAGAATGTTCCTAAGCAACATCAAACCAAATGATGCTCATCCTCTCGAAACCTGATCCAATTTGTAATGAGTAATAAAAGTATGTGGAGAAGACCAAGTGGCCGCTGCACAAATGTCATCCAAGGATGCTCTGGGATGAAAAACTCCATTAGTTGCTACTGCTCTGGTTGAATGGGCTTTAACTGGGTGTGGTAGTTGCAGCCCTTTCCAATGACAAATAAAAGTAATACAGTCTCTCTAAGACATTTTGCTAAAGTAACCTTTGAAACAGGATTACCTACAGATAGAGAAGAAAATGCAACAAATAACTGATCAGATTTTCTAAAATCCTATGTTCTGTGAAGGTAAAAACGCAGTTGTCTGTGGACGTCTACCAAATGAAGGGAATACTCTCCTTTATTGGCAAAGTTAGGCAAGAAGACTGGCAATTGAAGAGTCTGATTAATATTGGCTTCTGAAATCACATTTGGTAAAAAGGATTGATTGGTCCTAAGTGCAACTTTATCTTTGTGGAATTTTAAATATGGAGGTCTGCAGGACAAGGCCTGAGGCTCTTTTGACAAACGTAACAGCCATTAAAAATAAAGTTTTCCAAGATAAAAACTAAGTCACAAGTCGCTGATGGTTCAAATGGAACGAAGTAAAGGACTAAAGGACTAATGTTAGATCCCAAGGAGGAAATGTTTTTTTAAATGTAGGGCTTAACATCAGGAGCTTCTTTAAGAAAGCTTTGAAAAGATTGTGGGACATTAAAGGCAAGCCATCAAATGACATATAAAAGTTTGAGATAGCCACTAGATGAACTTTGTTGATGCAGAGGAATCAGACTGATAGAGGTTGGCTAAGAAATCCAAAACCTTGTGAACTGGGGTCGAATAAGGATTAAGTTTGTTAAGGGTCCAGTTTGCAAATTTTCCCCATTATCTTTGGTAAAGTTGCTAGTTGAAGGTTTGTGATGAGCCACAATTATTTGACGGGCAGGACAGGATAAAGAAGGATGCCTGCCTTTCATGGGAATTGGAGAAGCCAAGCAGTGAGCTTGAGATGTTGGGGATTCAGATGAACCATGCCTTCCAGATGTGACAGCAGATCTGGAAATGAGTCCAGAATCCATGGCTTCCGAAAAAGGTGAGGCCAAAGGAAGGGAAACCAAAACTGTTGAGGTCAGAATGGAGCAATGACGATTATTGTATTTTCTGTCCTCGTGGCTTTCTTTTGAAACTGAGATATCAGAAGAGTTGGGGGAAAGGCATAAAAAAGACTGGAGGACCAGTAGTGGAGAAGACCATCTCCGAGTGGCTCCCCCTGTGGGGGGATTAGGGCAAAATAATTTCTGCACTTCTTGTTTAAGGCTGAGGCAAAGAGATGGCAGCAAGGTTGGCCCCAGTGACAAAAAATTCTTGTTTACCACTAAAGGATTGAGAGACCACTCGTGAAGCATGAGAATAGTTCTGCTCAGCTTGTCCACCATCACGCTGGAACTCTCCAGAATGTGCATTGCTATGAGAAAGTGGTTGGAAGAAATCACCCATTGCCAAACTCTGAGGGCTTCTCGACACAATGGGTAAGATTTGGTTCCCCCTTGTTTATTGCTGTACCAGACCAACGACATGTTGTCTGCTTGAACGGCTACTATCTGTAGAGGAAGGGCACCCTGAAAGGCTTGCAACCCTAAAAAGCAATGCCCTCATCTCTAGAACACTGATGTGCAAGTTGTCCTCTAGTTGGGACCATGTGCCTTGGTCTGTTCTTCCCAAATAATGCCACCCCACCCTATCTAGGAAGCATCCGTAGTTACTGTGGCTTTGGATTGGGGAAGAATGAAAGGTCATCCCAAGAGACTCTGATTGGTGTGGAGCCACCACATAAGATCTTGTTTGCAGCGATTTGCAACCATGATTAGGTAAGAAATTGGCTGGTGCATCAGAGGCCACTAGGACGCAAGTAACCATCGCAGGATACCTTGCTAAGAGAACAAGAGTTATTGTTGCTACCATTGAGCCTAGCGCTTTTAAGACTAATTTCGCTGGCACTTTGTTGTTTCTTAGAATTCGAGAGACTTGGAATCTGATACACTGCAGTCTTTCTGGATGAAAAGAAGTGATTCCTGTGACAGTATCTAAGTGGGCTCCTATGAAGTCTAAGTGCTGAGAAGGTTGTAGGCTTTACTTTTCAAAATTTATTATTATGCCTAGAGATATTCAGAGGTGTAGACTGTAATCTCTTGCTTGTTCTGACACCTGGTGGTAGCAGTAAGGAGCCAGTCGTCAAGGTATTTAAAAATGCAAAAGTCCTGCAGTCTGAGATGAGCTGCAACCACTTCCATGCATTTGGCGAACACCGTGGGGGCTGTGTTGAGTCCAAAGGGCAGTACTCTGAAATGGAAATGACTGGCTCCTAGCCAGAAGTGTAGAAACCTCCTGGAGTATTTGTCCATTTTGTATGGTAATAGCCATCCTGGAGGTCTAACGAGCACATCCAATTGCCTTTTGCCAAGAATGGAAGTATCGACTGTACCGAGGCCATCTGGAATTTGGTTTTCTGAACTGCCTTGTGGAACTGGCTGAGATCAAAGATGGGTCTCCAGTCCCCTGTTTTCTTGGGCACTAAAAAGAAATTTGAGAAAAACTGGATGCTGTTTGGTTTAGTGGGACTTTTTGGATGACTTTTTTGTCCAGAGAAGGATTTCCTGGACCCCTGGTTTTGTGGTCCATTTCTGCCTCTGGGGCAGGGTCTTCTATTACTTCCTCCTCTGCCCCAAGGAAAGTCTTTGTTGCATGAATTCAGGAAAGGTCCTTTGGATTTTTTAAACCCTAGTCTCCCACTTATCTGGTTCCTAGAGTAAGGCCACTGAGGAGTGGAGAAACATATGCCAATGGCAGAAAGGGTCTTGCCATCTTTCTCACATCTGGCTAAAGTGTCTTTTACCTTGGGACCAAAAAGGGTAGATTCGCCAAACAAATGATGCTTTAAATGGCTCTGCAAGGTCACAAAAGCGCATCCAGGAGTGCCTTCTAATAGCTATGCCAGAACCCACTGCTCTAGTAGTCCCTTCAGCTGCATGAGCAATCAGCCTCATGGGAGAGTTAGAAATTACATCAAGGGTTGCTAGCTGAGTGGTAACTTTGTCCCGTACCCCTGCAGCTACTGCTCCTGTGAGGCTACCCGGGACTTCCTTGATCAGATCCCTCTGTAATCTGGTAAAGTGCACGATGTAATTCAGGGACGCAAGAGCAGAGGTTGTTGAAGCATAAAAGCGCTTCCCAAACCTATCCAAAGTCCTCGACTCCTTGTTAGGACGACGGCTAGATAGAATTTCCTCACCAAGTTCCTTCTTCGTGGCTGCTGCTATCACCATGGCGTCAATGGGTATGCCTTTAAACCAGTGTGGCTCGTTCTTGGGGGCTGATAGGCTCGATGGAGTCGGACATCTTTCAAGCTGCTGAGCGATCAATTTAATGAGATTGTCAGCTGGCAGAGAGATCCAAGAAGTAGAGAGTTGGGCACGAAAAGCCTCCTTGTATACTGACTCTTCCAAGGAAGGCTGGATGGAAGACCAGCCACCCCTCTGTTTCAGGATTTCTAGGATGTTCCCAAAGGAAACATCATTGGGGGGGGCGACCTGGAGGAACCTACTCCTTCATCAAAATCAATACCTGCAGTGAAAGACTCCTTGGTGGAGTCTACGTGCTTCCTCTTGCACTTCTTCACAGGTACTTTCTCGGGGGGATGATCTGGGGAAATGTCCGAAAAGGAAGGCACCAAAGTTGGCCTATCCTGGGACTTTTGTTCCCTCTGTCCTTGGGATGAGATGGATGGCAGCTCAGGTTGAGGGTATGTGGAAACTAGTCCCGATAAGAATGGCATGGACTGTGAGTCCCCAGTGGACAAAGCCTTCTCCATGCTCCAGACGGCCGTCATCCGTCCTCCTCCCCAGAGAGGGATGGGAGCCTGCACCAAAATAGACTCCTTCGGAACTGGGGTCACAACCAGGAACGAGAAGGCGACCTTGGAAACAGAAGCCAGGGATTATCCTACAATGGCCGATGCACCAAGGGACGTGGACAGCTCCAAAGTTAAGGAAACTGACCCCTGCACCCCCGACCCAGCCAGAGAGTCTCAAACCTGGGAGGCCTCTGGTGCCGAAAGCCCAGAGGAGCTCAAGGCAGTTCTCGGTACCAGAGAAGATGAAACTACTGAAACCAAGGAAGTCGACAATGGGAGTTTCTGAACCAAGGACTCCAATGACTTAATAGGAGTTGGAGGAAGAGGAACAGGTTTTGTTTTGCAGGTAGACTGGTTCGAACGCCAGAGTGGTTTCGAACTGAAGCCAATTCCCTCGCTGTCAGGAGCTGATCCACCAGTCTCATAATGTCAACCTCCGAGAGACTCTTTGTAGATCGAATAGAGGCTGATGAAGGAGACCTAGGTGGTCTCACTTCGAGGAAAGGGCTAGGTGGCCTGTCCTTAAAGGGGTCAATAGTTGGCGAATATTGTGTCCTTGGAAGCAAAGGCAGCTTTGACTGTTCTGGCACTGAAATCTTTGTGGGTGCCAAGGAAGTCGCTTTTGGCTCCAATAATTTTGTAGGTGCCGAGTCAGAGATACCTTTCTGTGCAGAAGAACTCTTTGGCACCGAAGGTCCTTTAGAAACCTTCCTGGATGGTTCCGAGGTACTTGGAAACGAAGAAGGTATTTTTCTACTAGTGATGATGATGATGATGATGTAGTGCTGGCTTCAGTTCTGGACCCAGAAACGGCCTCTTCAAAATCAGATTTTAAAGGTGCCCTGAGTATCAGTTTGTTCTTTTGCTCAGTAAAGGTACAGCTAGAAAAGCCATGACAGTGTGAACAACTTTCCTACAAGTTAAGAGGACTTTCCCCAAACAGTATACACAAAGGGTATGCCTGTCAGAATTGGGCATTTTACTCTGACATTTCTGACACCTTTTAAATCCAGAGGTGCCTTTAGAGGCTTTAGCAGGAGAAACTTGTTTTTCAGACATAATCACTCACAGACACACACACACAAACACGGGATAGAAATAAAGAATTTTTTAAGAGAATAAGAAGAAAAAAATAGGGAGAAAATACCAACAATGGTATTTAAAATATACCTTAAAAGTTAAGGGATGTACCAACAATGGTACTTGAGGAACTACCAAAGGTTGGAAGAAAAATGAGAAAAATACACACTCATGCTAATAAGAAGCTAAATCGAGAGGGGCGGGTAAACAGTAAGAAAACTATTATAAAGAGAAATTATTGAAAAGAGATTATAAATAGACAAAAAATGTACTCAGAATCAGCCAAGGCTCAAGAGAAAAGGTTGAACGCATCTGACACCCGAAGCGGCAAATGAGATATGAGGTAATTTTAAGAGGAGCATTATGGACAGAGCCTGGGTTGAGAGTTTGGAAGGTTCAAGCTGAAGTAAATGGCCAAGATGGTTCAGAGGATCGGAACTGAGCCCACAGTCAAGGACAGAGTGAAGATTGACAAAATCAGATCAAACATTATCAAAAATATGTACTTCTCTGAAAAAGTTCCGTAACTAATAAAACTGGGACGAAAGTGCTAAATCTTAAGGCTGTTATTTCACTTTATTTAGCTGTTACAGACTTGGTCACTTTGCCACAGGTTTTTGTGAAAAGAAGTTTTTTATTTTACCTGTTGCTTGGCCAGTTTTGAGTTCATTATATTTATTATTTATTTATTTAACGTTTGTTTACTGGGAAAGTATGACTTGGAACTAGCTAATTTACAGTGGAGTTGGGGGGGGGAGAAATGCTGCAGATGCATGTTTTGGTAATGTGGGAGGAAACTGGAGAAAACCCACATGAACACAAGGAGGACAAGCACACTCTGCACAGAAGGCAATTCAGCTGTGAATTAAACCAGCGAACTTGCTGTGAGCTGGCAACGCAAACGCTGCAATGTCCAGTATACACATCTATATATTATTTATTTATTTAATTTATTTATCTTAGATTTGTTAACCGGGTTAGTCCAGCTGAGCATTTGCTCATTTTCAGTGGAGACCAGAGGAGAAAAGCTCCGCAATCAGTTTTAACATTTTACATAAAGTCAGCAAGAAAATTGCACTGGCAGCTAAAACAATTAGAGAAATAAAATTTTACAATACAATTTTACAGAAAACAATTGAGTATAAATGTTAGAGATCAAACTGCCAAAAGCATTTACAACAAATCATACAGAAAAGCAGTAGAGTACAATGTCAGAATTTTTACGACAAAAACTTAGGTACAATGTCAATGTAGGGAAAACAGTTTTCATTATTTCTAAGTAGTTAAATACAGTATAGGTAGCATTGTCGCCTCACAGTTAGACGTTGCCTGTTCGATTCTCAGTTAGAGCATCTTCTGTGTGGCGACATGCGTGAATGGGCATTCCTTCGTTGAAGGTTGTGTGTTAGGCCCGGCAAGCCAGCACGTAAAACTCTACTGCCAATCATTAGCGGACCGGACTTCCGCAGTGGCGACCCCTAACTGGGAAAAGCCGAAAGACACAAACAAGCAAGTTATAGACAGTATAGGTACAGAGGGAGTAGTAAGGTAATGTAGAGGTTAAGCAACAAGACGGAGGTAGATGGATATTAAGACAGACAATGGAAGATAAAGGAGGGATGAGAGACAAGCTAGGGTGAGGTAGTTTCAGGGAGGATGACTACAATGGCAGGACCATTTACTTATTAGATATTCCCGAGTGGCTAGTTTGAAATGATTTGTTTGGTTAAGGGACCTAATTTCTAGGGGTAGTTGGTTCCAAGTTGTAGCAAGGTTATAGTTATAAAGAAAACACCCTGATTTGGTTTTGGGTTTATAGATCTGTAGGAAGTCTTGGTCTGAGATATGTAATGTCCTGGTTGGGGAATATTTAGTTATAATTGATTGAAGGCTAGGGCAGAAAGATGGTAGATAGAGGACGGAGTGGATAATTAATAGTTGCTGTAGTAGCAGTAAATGAGGGAATTCAAGCCACTGCAACTGTCTAAGAGACAGGCAATGGTGTGATTTGTAGGTTTGGTTTGCAGCAAATCTGGCAACTTTATTATACGTAGTTTCAAGTCTGGTTATGAGTGTGGTGTTAAGATTTGTGTATAACTGAGAGCTATAAAGGAGGGTGGGAAGAAGAAATGCATGGGAGAGAGTTATTCTGGTGGAGTTGGTTAAATGTCTTTTGTTTCGGTAATGGAGTCCGAGTTTCTGATGAGTCTTTTCGATAGAGGTGGGGATTTGGAGATAAAATTTAAGCTGATCATCTATTATGACTCCTAGCAGTTTAGTGCTAGGGTCAGAGGTAATGACAGTGTTACTGCTACACAGGATGGAAACTTTTAGTTATGTACTTACCATAACTTTAGATGTATGGGATCCATCTCGCCTACATTCTCTACAGATGGGTTCGGAGCCGATCCTCGGCTCCGACTCGGCACGCTGTACTATAGAACGAAGTCTCTTATTGGCTGAGTTACCTCATATCCCAAGGTGCACCACTACTGCTTCCCCAGATCTTGTTTGTCCGCACACATGCACACACACATAGACTGTTGTTATAAGATTGCCAGGTGTTTCAAGAGAGGAAACAGTTGTATTCGGACCGTCCGGTCTCTTCGGCCCCCAAGGCAGGGGGAAGGAGGGTGGGTTATTAGGAATGTAGGTGAGATGGATCCCATACATCTAAAGTTATGGTAAGTACATAACTAAAAGATGTAATGTGATCCTATCTCGCCTACATTCTCTACAGATGGGACAGCGTCCCTAGCACCTCATTCCTGGGTGGCTCACTGGAAAACGGTCCGGAGAACCGTGGAACCGAAGGCAGCTCGACCCCTAGATGCCACATCCAATTTGTAGTGAGAAATAAAGGTGTGCAGAGAAGACCATGTAGCAGCCGCACAGATGTCATTAATAGAGAGCTTAGAATGAAAGGCTGCCGAAGTGGCCATAGCCCTGGTAGAATGAGCTTTCACAGGGATCGTAAGCTCTTTATTTGAAATGTGATAAATATGACTGATACAGTGTCTGATCTACTTGGCAATAGTGACTTTCATGACGGATTTGCCTAATTTATTGTCCGAAAAAGACACAAACAGTTGATCTGATTTTCTTGTTTGTTTTGTCCTATGCAAATAGAAACGTAATTGTCTGTGCACATCTAAGCTGTGAAAGGTATACTCAGCTCTGTTTGTATAGTTAGGGGGAAAAAAAACGGTAATTCCAGTGATTGTTGCAAACAAAAGTTACAACAAACCTTTGGTATAAAGGATGGGTTCGGTTTAAGAGATAATCTATCCTTGTGAAATACCAGGTATGGTGGTTTGGCACATAAGGCTTGAAGTTCTGAAACTCGCCTGGCTGATGTGATAGCAACTAGAAGGGCAGTCTTCCAAGAAAGAAATTTCAAGTCACAGGTTGCTGCCGGCACAAAGGGAGGTGTGGTTAATGCGCCTAACACTACGTTAAGGTCCCACCGTGGTGCAGGATGCGATATAGGGGGCCGTAGAAGCCAAGCTCCTTTAATAAAAGCTTTGCACAACTTATTGCTCATTAAAGGTGGTTCTACGTTTTCATGAAAATTGGAAATAGCTGCCAATTGAACTTTGATGGTAGACACTGAACAACCCTGGTTGAACAGGGAAGTTAAAAACTTTAGAACCTCTGACACAGAAGCTGTCATAGGGTCTACTCCTCGGAGTTGGGCCCAAATAGCAAACCTCTTCCATTTACTGCTATACATCTTTTTAGTAGAAGTCTTGTGGGCAGAGGACAAAATATGCATGACTTCAGGGTCGAAAGAATGGCTTCTAACTATGGTCGGAAGAGGAGTAGCCAAGCTGCTAGCTTCAATGAATGGAGGGACTGATGGAGCTGTCCTGACTGATGCGTCAGGAGGTCCGGAACTTGGTCCAGGAACCAGGGACCGTCCAATGCATACTTGCGAAGAAAGGGGAACCAAACCTGACGAGGCCAGTATGGGGCGATTAGAATCATTTTGCTTCCCAAATGAATCGCCTTCTGAATCACCTTGGGGAGAAGGGGAACCGGTGGAAAGGCGTATAGCAGACCGGGGGGCCAAGCTTGGACCAGAGCATCCTTGGGGGTCTCCCCCGGGACTGGAATGAGAGAGAAGAATTGCTGGCATTTTGCGTTGAGGGGAGTTGCGAAAAGATCGCAACATGGAACTCCCCAACTCGTGAAAATCTGTGTTACCACTTCGTGATTCAAGGACCATTCGTGAGGGGAGAGAATAGTCCTGCTCAGTCTGTCGGCTATCACGTTGGATGTCCCCGGAATGTGTGTTGCCACTAGAAAGCGTTTGGTAGCAATCGCCCAATCCCATACCTTCATGGCCTCTCTGCAAAGGGGGTAAGACCTGGTCCCTCCTTGCTTGTTCAAGTACCAGACTACCGACATGTTATTGGACTGAATGGCAATCGTCCCCTGGGGAAGGTAATCGTGCAGTGCTTGCAACGCTAGAAGTACCGCCCTCATTTCTAGGATATTGATGTGGAGAAGATTTTCGTTGGAGTGCCACGTGCCTTGGACCGACCTGTCCAGATAATGTCCCCCCCACCCTGTCTGGGAGGCGTCCGTAGTCAACGTGGCCGAGGGGGTTGGGGGAATGAAGGATCGCCCCTGATCCAAGTTGGAGGAAAGAAGCCACCAACGAAGATCCTGTTTGCACGTCTCTGTGATCAATATGTGGTGACTGAGAGGGAGGTCTTGATAAGACCACTGGACTGAGAGGAGCCACTGGAGTATCCTCACATGCAACCTTGCTAAGGGGATGAGAAGTATGGTGGCTGACATAGAACCTAACAGCTGCAGGACCATTCTCGCTGGAGCACGACGTCTGAGGAGTAACGCCCGAACCTGAGACTGCAATGTTGCTATTCTTTCCGCAGGAAGATAGACTTGCATCTGCCTTGAGTCTATTTCTGCACCAATTAATAGAATACGCTGTGATGGCAGCAATACGGATTTTGTCCAATTGAAGGTGATTCCTAAGGAGCTGCCTAGGGAGATAGTGGCTGCTAAAGTTTTTAAGAGTAGATGCCTTGAGGTGGCAGTTAGGAGCCAGTCGTCTAGGTATGGAAACACCTGGAATCCTAGACTTCTCAGGTGAGCAGTCACCACTGTCAAACATTTGGTGAACACCCTGGGGGCTGTGGTGAGACCAAAGGGCAGTGCACGGAACTGGAAATGACTGTCCCCTAGGCTGAAGCGCAAGTGTCTCCTCGACGCCTGATTTATCAGAATGTGATAATAGGCGTCCTGGAGATCTATGGAGCACATCCAAACACCCTTCTCCAGAAGCGGGAGAATGGTTTGTAAGGTGACCATCCGGAATTTGGACTTTTTCACTGATCGGTTTAACCTGCTGAGATCCAAAATGGGCCTCAAGTCCCTGGTCTTTTTTGGTACCAAAAAGAATCTTGAGTAAGTCCCTGATCCGGCCTGATCTGCGGGGACAGGTTGGATGACTCCTTTTTGAAGCAGCTTTGAAATTTCGATGGCTGCCATATCCCATTGACTGGGTGGCGGGTCCGGGATTCTTTGGGATGGTGGGTTGAAAGAAGGGAATGGTGTAACCTCCGGCGATGATTCGGAGCACCCATTGGTCCTGGGTGATACTTTCCCAGGCCTTTAGGTGCCTCGAAAAACGACCCCCGACTGGCTCCGGAGCTGCACAGTCGGGCACTCCTTCAGGGATGCTGGAAGGAGGAGGAGCCACGAAAGGACTCGCGGTCTCCAGTGTTGCGGGGGCCTCCGCCGCCTCTGGGACGGCATCTCCCTGAAAAATTTCCCCTTCCTCTGCCTCTAGAAGGGGAATCGCTCTGCTGCGATGAGTAAGACTTTTGAGACTTATGGAACCACATTTCCCCCCCTCTTCAAGCCTTGGGATAAGGTCTGAAGGGAGTGGAAAACCGGGCCCCTACGGCAGTCAAAGTCTTACCCTCCTGCTCGCAGCGAGTCAAAGTGTCCTTTACCTTGGGTCCAAAAAGGGAGGACCCATCGAAGGGGGCGTCGGCAAAGAAAGACTTAAAGGCCTCCGCAAAGTGACACAGGCATAGCCAGGCTTGCCTCCGTTGAGCAACACCTGTGCCCGCCGCTCTGCTCGCTCCTTCAGCTGCATACGAAATGAGCCTCATGGACGAGTTGGATAGGGAGGACAGGGTAGCCAACTGGGAGTTAACCGTCTGGGCTAACTGCTCAGGTAAGTTACCAGAGAGGGTATCCGAAAGCTCCTTGACCAGATCACTCTGCAGTCTCGTAAAGTGTGTCTGGTAGTTCAGAGACCTTAATGTAAAGGTTGCTGAAGCAAGGGTGCGCTTTCCATACTGATCCATGCTCCTAGACTCCTTATTAGGAGGATGGACGGACGTTGAAGCCTCTGCCACATCTTGTTGGGTAGCAGATGCCACCACCAAGGCATCTACAGCCACACCTTTGGTAAGAAAGTCCTTATCAGGGGGTGCAGAAAGGAATTTATTGGGGCGAGCTGGCACCGGTTCAACAGAGTCCGGATGTTCCCACGCCCTTCAAGAGATCAAATCCAGGAGCTCATCGAAGGGCGGAGACACCCAGGAGGCGGAGGGCTGAGCCCCAAAGGCCTTGAGGAACACCGACTCCTCAGCAGAAGGGGGTTTGGACTGCCAGTCTCCTCGTTGCTTAAGGATTTCCAAGATGTCCGCAAAGGATACATCATCCGAGGACGACTTGGGGGACCCTTCTGCATCATGGAGGTCGGTATCCGAGGTGAGAGACTCATCAGGGGAGTCGACATGCTTCCTCTTGCACTGTCTCTTCCTGGGGGGTTCCTCCGAAGACGTTTCGGAGAAACCCCCAGGAAGAAGGGAACCCCCAATGGGGGTAACCTCAGGCCCAAGGGCTCCGCTGTTATGAGACAGGGGGATTGCAAAGGAACCAGTCTCCGTGCCCAGGGAAGGTGGTGGTGAGATGGTAGAAGTGGCCAGAGAGGACTTGGCCAAGGCACTCCTCATGGCCTTGAAGGCGGGACCCCCAGATTCCCGGGAAGGTTCAACCCCCAAGGCCACAACAGCAGTCGGAACTCCCGCCGCCGACGCACTGAGAGGAAGGCTCGGAACCGAAAGGACCGGTCCCGAAACATCCCCCCCGAGGCCGACAGAGGAGGTCCACGTACCGAACACCGACCCTAAGGGCGGGGTTGGAGTTAGGGTCGGAACCGACCCGACAACTTCCACTGGCTCCACCAACACTGACTCCAAAGGCGCCGAAGCTGTTGGAGGAGGAATCGAGGTGGCAGGAAGGGAAACCGGCTCCGGAGCCGACTGGGCTGGAGCCGAGACCAACTTTTGAAAGACCGGAGACTGAAAAAGCCTTTGAAGCACCCTGTCTACATCCGAATCGGACATCCTCGAGGACTGAGAAGAGACCGACTGGGTCCGAGTCGACTTCTCCTCCGGCTCCGAGAAACTGGGGGACCGGCTCCGAATGGTTTCGAGAAGCATCGGCGCCGAGGGAGATTCCATCACCACTGCAATTTCCCTCGGAGCCGATGTGGACTTCGGCACCGAAGGGGAAGAGTCTGAGCGGGTAACCTTCATCGGCTCCGAAGGCAGTGGAGCCGATGGAGATGACTCGCCTCTCGATGCCCTAGCTCTCGGCTCCGAAGCCAGAGGAGTCGAGGCTGGAGACATCGAGGCAGACCGTTCTGCCCTCGGCTCGGAAGTCCGTGGAGCCGACGGAGAAGCCTGCCTTGACTTTTTTGCTGACAGTTCCGACGGACTGGTCTGAGCCGAAGATTTTTTCTTCCTCGACGGGAAAAAAGAAGAAGATAGAGCTTCCTCAAAGGAGGAGGGAATAAGCCCTTTCAAAATCAACTTATTTTTCCTCTCTTGGACCACGCGAGAGGAAAAAGCGTGGCAAACGCTACAGGATTCCTGGAGATGCTTTGGCCCTAAACAGTATACACATAAGGAATGGTCGTCCGTAATGGACATTTTATAACTGCATTTCGAACATTTTTTGAATCCAGATGGCCTATGTTCTTTAGACATGGCTAACTACTTCCACTGTAACTATCAAGACAAAAAATTAACAGGTATGCTAAGGCAAGGTCCCTCTAACTTAATCGGAATCACTTGCCAGCAAAAAAAACACAATTTTACCTCAAAAAATTTTAAACTATAGAGTTACACAAAAAGTAGCTGTTAAATAGCTCTAATTAAGCGCGTGGGTAGGGCAAGGCCCCTCTAACTTAAACAGGATCCTTTTCCTTCAAATAAAAACACAATTTACCACAAAAAAACTAAGATACACAATCACACAACAATAAGTAGCTGTTAAAACAGCTTTTGGGTAAGTTTTAGCGAAATTTCTGACAGAAAAAAATCACTGAGAGGCACTTAGCTCAGCCAAGTCCGAGACCACGTCTATGCTGTAGAAGCGGCAAACGAGATCTGGGGAAGCAGTAGTGGTGCACCTTGGGATATGAGGTAACTCAGCCAATAAGAGACTTTGTTCTATAGCATAGCGTGCAGAGTCGGAGCCGAGGATCGGCTCCGAACCCATCTGTAGAGAATGTAGGCGAGATAGGATCACATTACATCTGTTGTTTTGAAATTGATGAGTTTTTTTGGGAGGAAGAGTAGGAGCTTAGTTTTCTTAGGGTTGAGAATGAACTTGTTTTCACAAAGCCATGTTTCTATGGTGTTGAATGATGCTTGGGTAGTAGGTTGGAGGTCAGATGGATTGTCAGCAATGGTGACGACTGTAGAATCATCAGCATATTGTACAAGTGTGGAGTTGGGACAAGAAGTGTAAAGTAGGTTGGTGATAATATTGAAGAGCAGTGGCCTCAGTATGGATCCTTGGGGGACACCCATTGGGATGCTTGGGGGGGAGGAAGAGCAGAGTGCCATTTAACAGCTTGCTGGCGGTTAGACAGATAGCAGGAAAACTAGGATATGGTGGAAGGACAGAATCTTAGGTGAGAGAGTTTGTCTAGGAGGAGGGGATGGCAGACACTGTCAAAGGCTTTGGACAGGTCGAGAAACAGACATGATACCAGTTTATTATTGTCACAGGCCAGTGATACAGTATTAATGAAGGATATTAGTGCAGTTGTAGTGCTGTGTTTGTTGCTGTATCTATATCTAGAGTTCCTATGAAATCAAAGAGGCTGAAGACTGAATGGCTTTAATATTGGAAATGCCGTTCATCAATGTGTTTTTTGAGAGATCACTGTACAGGGAAGATCAGAAAATGTGTCCTTTCCTCACTGTAGTGCGATCTCGTAGTTGGTATATATAATTAGTGTGTGTGAGGGGTAGCCCCCCACAAAAGCGACTTCAAGGCATTTTTGATTTTTAAGCAGTTTGAACTTCGGTCTTTTTCGATGTTGTCATATAGATCCCTATATATATATATATATATATATATATATATATATATATATATATATATATATATATATACACACACACACACACACACACACACACACATATATATATATATATATATATATATATATATATATATATATATCTATACACACACACACACATATATATATATATATATATATGGGTCTACTTCATTTGATCGAAAGACCATTTGAACTAAACCCATATGATCGAAAGTTCATTTGATTGAAAACCAGTATTCAAGGCAAATAACAGAGATTTGTCCCCCTCCCCAATGTCGTGCGACCCTGGAGTTGATATATATATAGTTCGGTGTTAAGTGTTTCGTTAAGCCCAGGGAAAGAATCTGCCCCAAGCAATAGTTGCCATTTCAGTTCACGTACTTCTAGCAAAGTATCAATATCCCCTAAAAAACATGAAGTTATTCAACTACTATAAATTTAAACTTTTGGAAGCCTGTGCAACATAAACTCTGTTTGCTTAATGCGTTTTGTAAGTCCTTGTTGCGGATAGCTACACAGTGATCTTTCATTCTACTAGAAAGTCTTCCAGAGGTTTTACTTTGTAGAAACCACTGCAAGAGTCACAAACTCCAGCATAAACTACATTTGTGCTATGGCAATCAAACAATCTGGGGTATGCTACTTTAAAATTACAATGTTGGAAAACAAACTCAGTCTATGTGAATATAATTACAAACAACACAACAGCTGCATGCGAACATGCCTGCTGTCTTATCAGCATTAACATTCTGTTCAAGTAAAACAGGCTGATCTGAGTGTTCAAAAGAAATGTGTAATGACTTTCTTCTTTTGTGGGAGAACAATATGTGCATCTCCCAGAATGGAGGCAATGTCTCTGCTGCTTCGAATAATTTCCCCATTTCCTAGAAATAGTGTTCCGAATTGGTTTTATGTCCAAACTAATTGGAAGTAAGAAGGTGAAAGTGCATTCCAAGCCATTGTTTTGATAGGTTACGGAGGGGTTAGTTCCTACTAGTATTCCGACTGGGTGCTTGAGGGGTTTGGTCCAAAAATGCTTGACGGTCGATAGTTGCTGTAAACCATGCATTAGTACATTAGTACTGGTCTGAATTTAGACCTTCCTGATCTGCAAACTTCGGTGAAAATATTATCTAGTAAAGGGTTTGGGTAATTTCTGTCAGTGAACAACCTAAACAGGAAGCAGCTTTCTTTGTATAAAATGTCATCTTTACTGATAATCTGGGAATATCTAATGAACTTATCTCTTCCAATATTCTTCTTCATGAAAAACGGATGCTGGTTGTTAAATTCCAGATAACTGTACCTGAACGATTCCTTATGGAAAATACTGGAATCCCAGCACATCAAGTTAGTGTCAAGAGTGATTTCAGTGTCTAAGAATTGCCCAACTCAGCCACAGCCTGAGATTTTAAAACTGAGAAACAGAATGCTGTTGGACAGGCAGTGAATAAATGCATCAAGTTCTTACTTTGAGCTTTGCCACAAAAAACATAAATCATCAATATAATGACTGTATAGCCTGGTATTTTGAAACCCACGTAGATCAACAGGTGTGTTTTCCTCTCACAACCTAAGAACAAGATTGGCATAAGCAGGGGCTATTTTAGAGCCCATTGCCACCCCCTTAGTCTGCTGATAAATAACACCATTAAAATGGAAAAAGTTTCCATGAAGCACCTTAGAAATCAAAGCACAAATGGTGTCAATCTTTTCTGCAGAAAACACAGATTGTTTTAGCAGAAATGGTCTTAAATATTCTAATCCTTCAGTATGTGGAATGTATGTATAATGATGTTCAGTGTCTAATGTCACTAACATTCTGTCAGAACTTGTAGGTTGGTGTAGAAAGAGATCATTTAAAAATGCTCAGGAGTCCTTTAAAAAGAATGTGGTGGCTCAACAGCAAGTCAATGAACTATACACATACACACACACACACACATATATATATATATATATATATACACACACACACACACACACACATATATATATACACACACACACAAATACACACACACACACATATATATATATATATATATATATATATATCTATATCTATATATCTATATAGTCACGGTGGTACGGCGGTAGCGTTGTTACCTCACAGCAAGAGGTTCTCCCGTTCGATTCTCGGCTGGGCTTGGGAGTGCCTTCTGTGTGGAGTCTGCATGTCCTCCCCACGGTTGGGCAGCGTTCGAAAGACATGCGTGCGTAAATCGGCGTGCCTTCCTTGAAGGTTGGGCGTCGAGCTGGCACCTCGGTGTTTCGTAAAAATCTACTGCCAATTATTAGCAGACCAAAGTTCCA